>NC_084756.1:24324945-24498749 GCF_033978785.1 Entelurus aequoreus | reverse complement strand
CTAAGTGTCTGATCGAGAAAAGGAAAAAGAGGTGATTTTTAGCCTCTCTCGATTTTGTACTTAGAAAAAATCCAAATTTTTTTTTTTTTTTTTTCCGTTTTTTTTCTAAGTGTCTGATCGAGAGAAGGAAAAAGAGGTGATTTTTAGCCACTCTCGATTTTGTACTTAGAAAAAATCCAAATTTTTTTTTTTTTTTTTTCCGTTTTTTTTCTAAGTGTCTGATCGAGAGAAGGAAAAAGAGGTGATTTTTAGCCTCTCTCGATTTTGTACTTAGAAAAAATCCAATTTTTTTTTTTTTTTTTCATTTTTTTTTCTAAGTGTCTGATCGAGAGAAGGAAAAAGAGGTGATTTTTAGCCTCTCTCGATTTTGTAATTAGAAAAAATGCAATTTTTTTTTTTTTTTTTTCATTTTTTTTTCTAAGTGTCTGATCGAGAGAAGGAAAAAGAGGTGATTTTTAGCCACTCTCGATTTTGTACTTAGAAAAAATCCAAATTTTTTTTTTTTTTTTTCCGTTTTTTTTCTAAGTGTCTGATCGAGAGAAGGAAAAAGAGGTGATTTTTAGCCACTCTCGATTTTGTACTTAGAAAAAATCCAAATTTTTTTTTTTTTTTTTTCCGTTTTTTTTCTAAGTGTCTGATCGAGAGAAGGAAAAAGAGGTGATTTTTAGCCTCTCTCGATTTTGTACTTAGAAAAAATCCAATTTTTTATTTTTTTTTTCATTTTTTTTTCTAAGTGTCTGATCGAGAGAAGGAAAAAGAGGTGATTTTTAGCCACTCTCGATTTTGTACTTAGAAAAAATCCAAATTTTTTTTTTTTTTTTTTCCGTTTTTTTTCTAAGTGTCTGATCGAGAGAAGGAAAAAGAGGTGATTTTTAGCCACTCTCGATTTTGTACTTAGAAAAAAATCCAAATTTTTTTTTTTTTTTTTTCCGTTTTTTTTCTAAGTGTCTGATCGAGAGAAGGAAAAAGAGGTGATTTTTAGCCTCTCTCGATTTTGTACTTAGAAAAAATCCAAATTTTTTTTTTTTTTTTTTCCGTTTTTTTTCTAAGTGTCTGATCGAGAGAAGGAAAAAGAGGTGATTTTTAGCCACTCTCGATTTTGTACTTAGAAAAAATCCAAATGTTTTTTTTCCGTTTTTTTTCTAAGTGTCTGATCGAGAAAATGAAAAAGAGGTGATTTTTAGCCTCTCTCGATTTTGTACTTAGAAAAAATCCAAATTTTTTTTTTTTTTTTTTCCGTTTTTTTTCTAAGTGTCTGATCGAGAGAAGGAAAAAGAGGTGATTTTTAGCCACTCTCGATTTTGTACTTAGAAAAAATCCAAATTTTTTTTTTTTTTTTTTCCGTTTTTTTTCTAAGTGTCTGATCGAGAGAAGGAAAAAGAGGTGATTTTTAGCCACTCTCGATTTTGTACTTAGAAAAAATCCAATTTTTTTTTTTTTTTTTTTCCGTTTTTTTTCTAAGTGTCTGATCGAGAGAAGGAAAAAGAGGTGATTTTTAGCCTCTCTCGATTTTGTACTTAGAAAAAATCCAATTTTTTTTTTTTTTTTTTCTTTTTTTTTTCAAAGTGTCTGATCGAGAGAAGGAAAAAGAGGTGATTTTTAGCCACTCTCGATTTTGTACTTAGAAAAAATCCAAATTTTTTTTTTTTTTTTTTCCATTTTTTTTCTAAGTGTCTGATCGAGAAAAGGAAAAAGAGGTGATTTTTAGCCTCTCTCGATTTTGTACTTAGAAAAAATCCAAATTTTTTTTTTTTTTTTTTCCGTTTTTTTTCTAAGTGTCTGATCGAGAGAAGGAAAAAGAGGTGATTTTTAGCCACTCTCGATTTTGTACTTAGAAAAAATCCAAATTTTTTTTTTTTTTTTTCCGTTTTTTTTCTAAGTGTCTGATCGAGAGAAGGAAAAAGAGGTGATTTTTAGCCTCTCTCGATTTTGTACTTAGAAAAAATCCAATTTTTTTTTTTTTTTTTCATTTTTTTTTCTAAGTGTCTGATCGAGAGAAGGAAAAAGAGGTGATTTTTAGCCTCTCTCGATTTTGTAATTAGAAAAAATGCAATTTTTTTTTTTTTTTTTTTCATTTTTTTTTCTAAGTGTCTGATCGAGAGAAGGAAAAAGAGGTGATTTTTAGCCACTCTCGATTTTGTACTTAGAAAAAATCCAAATTTTTTTTTTTTTTTTTCCGTTTTTTTTCTAAGTGTCTGATCGAGAGAAGGAAAAAGAGGTGATTTTTAGCCACTCTCGATTTTGTACTTAGAAAAAATCCAAATTTTTTTTTTTTTTTTTTCCGTTTTTTTTCTAAGTGTCTGATCGAGAGAAGGAAAAAGAGGTGATTTTTAGCCTCTCTCGATTTTGTACTTAGAAAAAATCCAATTTTTTATTTTTTTTTTCATTTTTTTTTCTAAGTGTCTGATCGAGAGAAGGAAAAAGAGGTGATTTTTAGCCACTCTCGATTTTGTACTTAGAAAAAATCCAAATTTTTTTTTTTTTTTTTTCCATTTTTTTTCTAAGTGTCTAATCGAGAAAAGGAAAAAGAGGTGATTTTTAGCCTCTCTCGATTTTGTACTTAGAAAAAATCCAATTTTTTTTTTTTTTTTTCCCGTTTTTTTTCTAAGTGTCTGATCGAGAGAAGGAAAAAGAGGTGATTTTTAGCCTCTCTCGATTTTGTACTTAGAAAAAATCCAATTTTTTTTTTTTTTTTTTTCCGTTTTTTTTCTAAGTGTCTGATCGAGAGAAGGAAAAAGAGGTGATTTTTAGCCTCTCTCGATTTTGTAATTAGAAAAAATGCAATTTTTTTTTTTTTTTTTTTCATTTTTTTTTCTAAGTGTCTGATCGAGAGAAGGAAAAAGAGGTGATTTTTAGCCACTCTCGATTTTGTACTTAGAAAAAATCCAAATTTTTTTTTTTTTTTTCCGTTTTTTTTCTAAGTGTCTGATCGAGAGAAGGAAAAAGAGGTGATTTTTAGCCACTCTCGATTTTGTACTTAGAAAAAATCCAAATTTTTTTTTTTTTTTTTTCCGTTTTTTTTCTAAGTGTCTGATCGAGAGAAGGAAAAAGAGGTGATTTTTAGCCTCTCTCGATTTTGTACTTAGAAAAAATCCAATTTTTTATTTTTTTTTTCATTTTTTTTTCTAAGTGTCTGATCGAGAGAAGGAAAAAGAGGTGATTTTTAGCCACTCTCGATTTTGTACTTAGAAAAAATCCAAATTTTTTTTTTTTTTTTTTCCATTTTTTTTCTAAGTGTCTAATCGAGAAAAGGAAAAAGAGGTGATTTTTAGCCTCTCTCGATTTTGTACTTAGAAAAAATCCAATTTTTTTTTTTTTTTTTTCCGTTTTTTTTCTAAGTGTCTGATCGAGAGAAGGAAAAAGAGGTGATTTTTAGCCTCTCTCGATTTTGTACTTAGAAAAAATCCAATTTTTTTTTTTTTTTTTTTCCGTTTTTTTTCTAAGTGTCTGATCGAGAAAAGGAAAAAGAGGTGATTTTTAGCCTCTCTCGATTTTGTACTTAGAAAAAATCCAAATTTTTTTTTTTTTTTTTTCCGTTTTTTTTCTAAGTGTCTGATCGAGAGAAGGAAAAAGAGGTGATTTTTAGCCACTCTCGATTTTGTACTTAGAAAAAATCCAATTTTTTTTTTTTTTTTTTCCGTTTTTTTTCTAAGTGTCTGATCGAGAGAAGGAAAAAGAGGTGATTTTTAGCCTCTCTCGATTTTGTACTTAGAAAAAATCCAATTTTTTTTTTTTTTTTTCATTTTTTTTTCTAAGTGTCTGATCGAGAGAAGGAAAAAGAGGTGATTTTTAGCCACTCTCGATTTTGTACTTAGAAAAAATCCAAATTTTTTTTTTTTTTTTTTCCGTTTTTTTTCTAAGTGTCTGATCGAGAGAAGGAAAAAGAGGTGATTTTTAGCCTCTCTCGATTTTGTACTTAGAAAAAATGCAATTTTTTTTTTTTTTTTTCATTTTTTTTTCTAAGTGTCTGATCGAGAGAAGGAAAAAGAGGTGATTTTTAGCCACTCTCGATTTTGTACTTAGAAAAAATCCAAATTTTTTTTTTTTTTTTTTCCGTTTTTTTTCTAAGTGTCTGATCGAGAGAAGGAAAAAGAGGTGATTTTTAGCCACTCTCGATTTTGTACTTAGAAAAAATCCAAATTTTTTTTTTTTTTTTTTCCGTTTTTTTTCTAAGTGTCTGATCGAGAGAAGGAAAAAGAGGTGATTTTTAGCCTCTCTCGATTTTGTACTTAGAAAAAATCCAATTTTTTTTTTTTTTTTTTCATTTTTTTTTCTAAGTGTCTGATCGAGAGAAGGAAAAAGAGGTGATTTTTAGCCACTCTCGATTTTGTACTTAGAAAAAATCCAAATTTTTTTTTTTTTTTTTTCCATTTTTTTTCTAAGTGTCTGATCGAGAAAAGGAAAAAGAGGTGATTTTTAGCTTATCTCGATTTTGTACTTAGAAAAAATCCAATTTTTTTTTTTTTTTTTTTTCCGTTTTTTTTCTAAGTGTCTGATCGAGAGAAGGAAAAAGAGGTGATTTTTAGCCACTCTCGATTTTGTACTTAGAAAAAATCCAAATTTATTTTTTTTTTTCATTTTTTTTTCTAAGTGTCTGATCGAGAGAAGGAAAAAGAGGTGATTTTTAGCCACTCTCGATTTTGTACTTAGAAAAAATCCAAATTTTTTTTTTTTTTTTTTCCATTTTTTTTCTAAGTGTCTGATCGAGAAAAGGAAAAAGAGGTGATTTTTAGCTTATCTCGATTTTGTACTTAGAAAAAATCCAAATTTTTTTTTTTTTTTTTCCATTTTTTTTCTAAGTGTCTGATCGAGAAAAGGAAAAAGAGGTGATTTTTAGCTTATCTCGATTTTGTACTTAGAAAAAATCCAATTTTTTTTTTTTTTTTTTTCCGTTTTTTTTCTAAGTGTCTGATCGAGAGAAGGAAAAAGAGGTGATTTTTAGCCACTCTCGATTTTGTACTTAGAAAAAATCCAAATTTTTTTTTTTTTTTTTCCGTTTTTTTTCTAAGTGTCTGATCGAGAGAAGGAAAAAGAGGTGATTTTTAGCCTCTCTCGATTTTGTACTTAGAAAAAATCCAAATTTTTTTTTTTTTTTTTTCCGTTTTTTTTCTAAGTGTCTGATCGAGAGAAGGAAAAAGAGGTGATTTTTAGCCACTCTCGATTTTGTACTTAGAAAAAATCCAAATTTTTTTTTTTTTTTTCCGTTTTTTGTCTAAGTGTCTGATCGAGAGAAGGAAAAAGAGGTGATTTTTAGCCACTCTCGATTTTGTACTTAGAAAAAATCCAATTTTTTTTTTTTTTTTTTTCCGTTTTTTTTCTAAGTGTCTGATCGAGAGAAGGAAAAAGAGGTGATTTTTAGCCTCTCTCGATTTTGTACTTAGAAAAAATCCAATTTTTTTTTTTTTTTTTTCATTTTTTTTTCTAAGTGTCTGATCGAGAGAAGGAAAAAGAGGTGATTTTTAGCCACTCTCGATTTTGTACTTAGAAAAAATCCAAATTTTTTTTTTTTTTTTTTCCATTTTTTTTCTAAGTGTCTGATCGAGAAAAGGAAAAAGAGGTGATTTTTAGCCTCTCTCGATTTTGTACTTAGAAAAAATCAAATTTTTTTATTTTTTTTTTTCCGTTTTTTTTCTAAGTGTCTGATCGAGAAAAGGAAAAAGAGGTGATTTTTAGCTTATCTCGATTTTGTACTTAGAAAAAATCCAATTTTTTTTTTTTTTTTTTTCCGTTTTTTTTCTAAGTGTCTGATCGAGAGAAGGAAAAAGAGGTGATTTTTAGCCACTCTCGATTTTGTACTTAGAAAAAATCCAAATTTATTTTTTTTTTTTTCCGTTTTTTTTCTAAGTGTCTGATCGAGAGAAGGAAAAAGAGGTGATTTTTAGCCTCTCTCGATTTTGTACTTAGAAAAAATCCAAATTTTTTTTTTTTTTTTTTCCGTTTTTTTTCTAAGTGTCTGATCGAGAGAAGGAAAAAGAGGTGATTTTTAGCCACTCTCGATTTTGTACTTAGAAAAAATCCAAATTTTTTTTTTTTTTTTTTCCATTTTTTTTCTAAGTGTCTGATCGAGAAAAGGAAAAAGAGGTGATTTTTAGCTTATCTCGATTTTGTACTTAGAAAAAATCCAATTTTTTTTTTTTTTTTTTTCCGTTTTTTTTCTAAGTGTCTGATCGAGAGAAGGAAAAAGAGGTGATTTTTAGCCACTCTCGATTTTGTACTTAGAAAAAATCCAAATTTTTTATTTTTTTTTTCCGTTTTTTTTCTAAGTGTCTGATCGAGAGAAGGAAAAAGAGGTGATTTTTAGCCACTCTCGATTTTGTACTTAGAAAAAATCCAAATTTTTTTTTTTTTTTTTCCGTTTTTTGTCTAAGTGTCTGATCGAGAGAAGGAAAAAGAGGTGATTTTTAGCCACTCTCGATTTTGTACTTAGAAAAAATCCAATTTTTTATTTTTTTTTTTCATTTTTTTTTCTAAGTGTCTGATCGAGAGAAGGAAAAAGAGGTGATTTTTAGCCACTCTCGATTTTGTACTTAGAAAAAATCCAAAATTTTTTTTTTTTTTTTTCCATTTTTTTTCTAAGTGTCTGATCGAGAAAAGGAAAAAGAGGTGATTTTTAGCCTCTCTCGATTTTGTACTTAGAAAAAATCCAATTTTTTTATTTTTTTTTTTCCGTTTTTTTTCTAAGTGTCTGATCGAGAAAAGGAAAAAGAGGTGATTTTTAGCTTATCTCGATTTTGTACTTAGAAAAAATCCAATTTTTTTTTTTTTTTTTTTCCGTTTTTTTTCTAAGTGTCTGATCGAGAGAAGGAAAAAGAGGTGATTTTTAGCCTCTCTCGATTTTGTACTTAGAAAAAATCCAAATTTTTTTTTTTTTTTTTCCGTTTTTTTTCTAAGTGTCTGATCGAGAGAAGGAAAAAGAGGTGATTTTTAGCCTCTCTCGATTTTGTACTTAGAAAAAATCCAAATTTTTTTTTTTTTTTTTCCGTTTTTTTTCTAAGTGTCTGATCGAGAGAAGGAAAAAGAGGTGATTTTTAGCCACTCTCGATTTTGTACTTAGAAAAAATCCAAATTTTTTTTTTTTTTTTTCCATTTTTTTTCTAAGTGTCTGATCGAGAAAAGGAAAAAGAGGTGATTTTTAGCTTATC
Organism: Entelurus aequoreus; assembly: GCF_033978785.1. Classification (NCBI taxonomy): domain Eukaryota; kingdom Metazoa; phylum Chordata; class Actinopteri; order Syngnathiformes; family Syngnathidae; genus Entelurus; species Entelurus aequoreus. The sequence continues at coordinate 24,491,607 of NC_084756.1, read as the reverse complement.
TCGATTTTGTACTTAGAAAAAATCCAATTTTTTTTTTTTTTTTTTTCCGTTTTTTTTCTAAGTGTCTGATCGAGAGAAGGAAAAAGAGGTGATTTTTAGCCACTCTCGATTTTGTACTTAGAAAAAATCCAAATTTTTTATTTTTTTTTTCCGTTTTTTTTCTAAGTGTCTGATCGAGAGAAGGAAAAAGAGGTGATTTTTAGCCACTCTCGATTTTGTACTTAGAAAAAATCCAAATTTTTTTTTTTTTTTTTCCGTTTTTTGTCTAAGTGTCTGATCGAGAGAAGGAAAAAGAGGTGATTTTTAGCCACTCTCGATTTTGTACTTAGAAAAAATCCAATTTTTTATTTTTTTTTTCATTTTTTTTTCTAAGTGTCTGATCGAGAGAAGGAAAAAGAGGTGATTTTTAGCCACTCTCGATTTTGTACTTAGAAAAAATCCAAATTTTTTTTTTTTTTTTTTCCATTTTTTTTCTAAGTGTCTAATCGAGAAAAGGAAAAAGAGGTGATTTTTAGCCTCTCTCGATTTTGTACTTAGAAAAAATCCAATTTTTTTTTTTTTTTTTTTCCGTTTTTTTTCTAAGTGTCTGATCGAGAGAAGGAAAAAGAGGTGATTTTTAGCCTCTCTCGATTTTGTACTTAGAAAAAATCCAATTTTTTTTTTTTTTTTTCATTTTTTTTTCTAAGTGTCTGATCGAGAGAAGGAAAAAGAGGTGATTTTTAGCCACTCTCGATTTTGTACTTAGAAAAAATCCAAATTTTTTTTTTTTTTTTTCCGTTTTTTTTCTAAGTGTCTGATCGAGAGAAGGAAAAAGAGGTGATTTTTAGCCTCTCTCGATTTTGTACTTAGAAAAAATGCAATTTTTTTTTTTTTTTTTCATTTTCTTTTCTAAGTGTCTGATCGAGAGAAGGAAAAAGAGGTGATTTTTAGCCACTCTCGATTTTGTACTTAGAAAAAATCCAAATTTTTTTTTTTTTTTTTCCGTTTTTTTTCTAAGTGTCTGATCGAGAGAAGGAAAAAGAGGTGATTTTTAGCCACTCTCGATTTTGTACTTAGAAAAAATCCAAATTTTTTTTTTTTTTTTTCCGTTTTTTTTCTAAGTGTCTGATCGAGAGAAGGAAAAAGAGGTGATTTTTAGCCTCTCTCGATTTTGTACTTAGAAAAAATCCAATTTTTTTTTTTTTTTTTTCATTTTTTTTTCTAAGTGTCTGATCGAGAGAAGGAAAAAGAGGTGATTTTTAGCCACTCTCGATTTTGTACTTAGAAAAAATCCAAATTTTTTTTTTTTTTTTTTCCATTTTTTTTCTAAGTGTCTGATCGAGAAAAGGAAAAAGAGGTGATTTTTAGCTTATCTCGATTTTGTACTTAGAAAAAATCCAATTTTTTTTTTTTTTTTTTCCGTTTTTTTTCTAAGTGTCTGATCGAGAGAAGGAAAAAGAGGTGATTTTTAGCCACTCTCGATTTTGTACTTAGAAAAAATCCAAATTTTTTATTTTTTTTTTTCCATTTTTTTTCTAAGTGTCTGATCGAGAAAAGGAAAAAGAGGTGATTTTTAGCCTCTCTCGATTTTGTACTTAGAAAAAATCCAAATTTTTTTTTTTTTTTTTTCCGTTTTTTTTCTAAGTGTCTGATCGAGAGAAGGAAAAAGAGGTGATTTTTAGCCACTCTCGATTTTGTACTTAGAAAAAATCCAAATTTTTTTTTTTTTTTTTCCGTTTTTTTTCTAAGTGTCTGATCGAGAGAAGGAAAAAGAGGTGATTTTTAGCCTCTCTCGATTTTGTACTTAGAAAAAATCCAATTTTTTTTTTTTTTTTTCATTTTTTTTTCTAAGTGTCTGATCGAGAGAAGGAAAAAGAGGTGATTTTTAGCCTCTCTCGATTTTGTAATTAGAAAAAATGCAATTTTTTTTTTTTTTTTTTTCATTTTTTTTTCTAAGTGTCTGATCGAGAGAAGGAAAAAGAGGTGATTTTTAGCCACTCTCGATTTTGTACTTAGAAAAAATCCAAATTTTTTTTTTTTTTTTTCCGTTTTTTTTCTAAGTGTCTGATCGAGAGAAGGAAAAAGAGGTGATTTTTAGCCACTCTCGATTTTGTACTTAGAAAAAATCCAAATTTTTTTTTTTTTTTTTTTCCGTTTTTTTTCTAAGTGTCTGATCGAGAGAAGGAAAAAGAGGTGATTTTTAGCCTCTCTCGATTTTGTACTTAGAAAAAATCCAATTTTTTATTTTTTTTTTCATTTTTTTTTCTAAGTGTCTGATCGAGAGAAGGAAAAAGAGGTGATTTTTAGCCACTCTCGATTTTGTACTTAGAAAAAATCCAAATTTTTTTTTTTTTTTTTTCCATTTTTTTTCTAAGTGTCTAATCGAGAAAAGGAAAAAGAGGTGATTTTTAGCCTCTCTCGATTTTGTACTTAGAAAAAATCCAATTTTTTTTTTTTTTTTTTCCGTTTTTTTTCTAAGTGTCTGATCGAGAGAAGGAAAAAGAGGTGATTTTTAGCCTCTCTCGATTTTGTACTTAGAAAAAATCCAATTTTTTTTTTTTTTTTTTTCCGTTTTTTTTCTAAGTGTCTGATCGAGAGAAGGAAAAAGAGGTGATTTTTAGCCTCTCTCGATTTTGTACTTAGAAAAAATCCAATTTTTTTTTTTTTTTTTCCGTTTTTTTTCTAAGTGTCTGATCGAGAGAAGGAAAAAGAGGTGATTTTTAGCCACTCTCGATTTTGTACTTAGAAAAAATCCAAATTTTTTTTTTTTTTTTTCCCTTTTTTTTCTAAGTGTCTGATCGAGAGAAGGAAAAAGAGGTGATTTTTAGCCACTCTCGATTTTGTACTAAGAAAAAATCCAAATTTTTTTTTTTTTTTTTTTCCGTTTTTTTTCTAAGTGTCTGATCGAGAGAAGGAAAAAGAGGTGATTTTTAGCCTCTCTCGATTTTGTACTTAGAAAAAATCCAAATTTTTTTTTTTTTTTTTTCCGTTTTTTTTCTAAGTGTCTGATCGAGAAAAGGAAAAAGAGGTGATTTTTAGCCTCTCTCGATTTTGTACTTAGAAAAAATCCAAAATTTTTTATTTTTTTTTTCCGTTTTTTTTCTAAGTGTCTGATCGAGAGAAGGAAAAAGAGGTGATTTTTAGCCACTCTCGATTTTGTACTTAGAAAAAATCCAAATTTTTTTTTTTTTTTTTTCCGTTTTTTTCTAAGTGTCTGATCGAGAGAAGGAAAAAGAGATGATTTTTAGCCTCTCTCGATTTTGTACTTAGAAAAAATCCAATTTTTTTTTTTTTTTTTCATTTTTTTTTCTAAGTGTCTGATCGAGAGAAGGAAAAAGAGGTGATTTTTAGCCACTCTCGATTTTGTACTTGGAAAAAATCCAAATTTTTTTTTTTTTTTTTTCCGTTTTTTTTCTAAGTGTCTGATCGAGAGAAGGAAAAAGAGGTGATTTTTAGCCACTCTCGATTTTGTACTTAGAAAAAATCCAAATTTTTTTTTTTTTTTTTTCCGTTTTTTTTCTAAGTGTCTGATCGAGAGAAGGAAAAAGAGGTGATTTTTAGCCTCTCTCGATTTTGTACTTAGAAAAAATCCAAATTTTTTTTTTTTTTTTTTTCCGTTTTTTTTCTAAGTGTCTGATCGAGAAAAGGAAAAAGAGGTGATTTTTAGCCACTCTCGATTTTGTACTTAGAAAAAATCCAAATTTTTTTTTTTTTTTTTCCGTTTTTTTTCTAAGTGTCTGATCGAGAGAAGGAAAAAGAGGTGATTTTTAGCCACTCTCGATTTTGTACTTAGAAAAAATCCAAATTTTTTTTTTTTTTTTTTCCGTTTTTTTTTCTAAGTGTCTGATCGAGAGAAGGAAAAAGAGGTGATTTTTGCCTCTCTCGATTTTGTACTTAGAAAAAATCCAATTTTTTTTTTTTTTTTTTCATTTTTTTTTCTAAGTGTCTGATCGAGAGAAGGAAAAAGAGGTGATTTTTAGCCACTCTCGATTTTGTACTTAGAAAAAATCCAAATTTTTTTTTTTTTTTTTCTTTTTTTTTTCTAAGTGTCTGATCGAGAGAAGGAAAAAGAGGTGATTTTTAGCCACTCTCGATTTTGTACTTAGAAAAAATCCAAATTTTTTTTTTTTTTTTTTCCGTTTTTTTTCTAAGTGTCTGATCGAGAGAAGGAAAAAGAGGTGATTTTTAGCCACTCTCGATTTTGTACTTAGAAAAAAATCCAAATTTTTTTTTTTTTTTTTTCCGTTTTTTTTCTAAGTGTCTGATCGAGAGAAGGAAAAAGAGGTGATTTTTAGCCTCTCTCGATTTTGTACTTAGAAAAAATCCAAATTTTTTTTTTTTTTTTTTCCGTTTTTTTTCTAAGTGTCTGATCGAGAGAAGGAAAAAGAGGTGATTTTTAGCCACTCTCGATTTTGTACTTAGAAAAAATCCAAATGTTTTTTTTCCGTTTTTTTTCTAAGTGTCTGATCGAGAAAATGAAAAAGAGGTGATTTTTAGCCTCTCTCGATTTTGTACTTAGAAAAAATCCAAATTTTTTTTTTTTTTTTTCCGTTTTTTTTCTAAGTGTCTGATCGAGAGAAGGAAAAAGAGGTGATTTTTAGCCACTCTCGATTTTGTACTTACAAAAAATCCAAATTTTTTTTTTTTTTTTTTCCGTTTTTTTTCTAAGTGTCTGATCGAGAGAAGGAAAAAGAGGTGATTTTTAGCCTCTCTCGATTTTGTACTTAGAAAAAATCCAATTATTTTTTTTTTTTTTTCATTTTTTTTCCTAAGTGTCTGATCGAGAGAAGGAAAAAGAGGTGATTTTTAGCCACTCTCGATTTTGTACTTAGAAAAAATCCAATTTTTTTTTTTTTTTTTTTCCGTTTTTTTTCTAAGTGTCTGATCGAGAGAAGGAAAAAGAGGTGATTTTTAGCCTCTCTCGATTTTGTACTTAGAAAAAATCCAATTTTTTTTTTTTTTTTTTCATTTTTTTTTCTAAGTGTCTGATCGAGAGAAGGAAAAAGAGGTGATTTTTAGCCACTCTCGATTTTGTACTTAGAAAAAATCCAAATTTTTTTTTTTTTTTTTTCCATTTTTTTTCTAAGTGTCTGATCGAGAAAAGGAAAAAGAGGTGATTTTTAGCCTCTCTCGATTTTGTACTTAGAAAAAATCCAATTTTTTTATTTTTTTTTTTCCGTTTTTTTTCTAAGTGTCTGATCGAGAGAAGGAAAAAGAGGTGATTTTTAGCCTCTCTCGATTTTGTACTTAGAAAAAATCCAAATTTTTTTTTTTTTTTTTTCCGTTTTTTTTCTAAGTGTCTGATCGAGAAAAGGAAAAAGAGGTGATTTTTAGCTTATCTCGATTTTGTACTTAGAAAAAATCCAATTTTTTTTTTTTTTTTTCCGTTTTTTTTCTAAGTGTCTGATCGAGAGAAGGAAAAAGAGGTGATTTTTAGCCACTCTCGATTTTGTACTTAGAAAAAATCCAAATTTATTTATTTTTTTTTCCGTTTTTTTTCTAAGTGTCTGATCGAGAGAAGGAAAAAGAGGTGATTTTTAGCCTCTCTCGATTTTGTACTTAGAAAAAATCCAAATTTTTTTTTTTTTTTTTTCCGTTTTTTTTCTAAGTGTCGGATCGAGAGAAGGAAAAAGAGGTGATTTTTAGCCACTCTCGATTTTGTACTTAGAAAAAATCCAAATTTTTTTTTTTTTTTTTTCCATTTTTTTTCTAAGTGTCTGATCGAGAAAAGGAAAAAGAGGTGATTTTTAGCTTATCTCGATTTTGTACTTAGAAAAAATCCAATTTTTTTTTTTTTTTTTTTCCGTTTTTTTTCTAAGTGTCTGATCGAGAGAAGGAAAAAGAGGTGATTTTTAGCCACTCTCGATTTTGTACTTAGAAAAAATCCAAATTTTTTTTTTTTTTTTCCGTTTTTTTTCTAAGTGTCTGATCGAGAGAAGGAAAAAGAGGTGATTTTTAGCCTCTCTCGATTTTGTACTTAGAAAAAATCCAAATTTTTTTTTTTTTTTTTTTCCGTTTTTTTTCTAAGTGTCTGATCGAGAGAAGGAAAAAGAGGTGATTTTTAGCCACTCTCGATTTTGTACTTAGAAAAAATCCAAATTTTTTTTTTTTTTTTTCCGTTTTTTGTCTAAGTGTCTGATCGAGAGAAGGAAAAAGGGGTGATTTTTAGCCACTCTCGATTTTGTACTTAGAAAAAATCCATTTTTTTTTCTTTTTTTTTCCGTTTTTTTTCTAAGTGTCTGATCGAGAGAAGGAAAAAGAGGTGATTTTTAGCCTCTCTCGATTTTGTACTTAGAAAAAATCCAATTTTTTATTTTTTTTTTCATTTTTTTTTCTAAGTGTCTGATCGAGAGAAGGAAAAAGAGGTGATTTTTAGCCACTCTCGATTTTGTACTTAGAAAAAATCCAAATTTTTTTTTTTTTTTTTTCCATTTTTTTTCTAAGTGTCTAATCGAGAAAAGGAAAAAGAGGTGATTTTTAGCCTCTCTCAATTTTGTACTTAGAAAAAATCCAATTTTTTTTTTTTTTATTTTCCGTTTTTTTTCTAAGTGTCTGATCGAGAGAAGGAAAAAGAGGTGATTTTTAGCCTCTCTCGATTTTGTACTTAGAAAAAATCCAATTTTTTTTTTTTTTTTTTTCCGTTTTTTTTCTAAGTGTCTGATCGAGAAAAGGAAAAAGAGGTGATTTTTAGCCTCTCTCGATTTTGTACTTAGAAAAAATCCAAATTTTTTTTTTTTTTTTTTCCGTTTTTTTTCTAAGTGTCTGATCGAGAGAAGGAAAAAGAGGTGATTTTTAGCCACTCTCGATTTTGTACTTAGAAAAAATGCAATTTTTTTTTTTTTTTTTTCCGTTTTTTTTCTAAGTGTCTGATCGAGAGAAGGAAAAAGAGGTGATTTTTAGCCTCTCTCGATTTTGTACTTAGAAAAAATCCAATTTTTTTTTTTTTTTTTCATTTTTTTTTCTAAGTGTCTGATCGAGAGAAGGAAAAAGAGGTGATTTTTAGCCACTCTCGATTTTGTACTTAGAAAAAATCCAAATTTTTTTTTTTTTTTTTTCCGTTTTTTTTCTAAGTGTCTGATCGAGAGAAGGAAAAAGAGGTGATTTTTAGCCTCTCTCGATTTTGTACTTAGAAAAAATGCAATTTTTTTTTTTTTTTTTCATTTTCTTTTCTAAGTGTCTGATCGAGAGAAGGAAAAAGAGGTGATTTTTAGCCACTCTCGATTTTGTACTTAGAAAAAATCCAAATTTTTTTTTTTTTTTTTTCCGTTTTTTTTCTAAGTGTCTGATCGAGAGAAGGAAAAAGAGGTGATTTTTAGCCACTCTCGATTTTGTACTTAGAAAAAATCCAAATTTTTTTTTTTTTTTTTCCGTTTTTTTTCTAAGTGTCTGATCGAGAGAAGGAAAAAGAGGTGATTTTTAGCCTCTCTCGATTTTGTACTTAGAAAAAATCCAATTTTTTTTTTTTTTTTTTCATTTTTTTTTCTAAGTGTCTGATCGAGAGAAGGAAAAAGAGGTGATTTTTAGCCACTCTCGATTTTGTACTTAGAAAAAATCCAAATTTTTTTTTTTTTTTTTTCCATTTTTTTTCTAAGTGTCTGATCGAGAAAAGGAAAAAGAGGTGATTTTTAGCTTATCTCGATTTTGTACTTAGAAAAAATCCAATTTTTTTTTTTTTTTTTCCGTTTTTTTTCTAAGTGTCTGATCGAGAGAAGGAAAAAGAGGTGATTTTTAGCCACTCTCGATTTTGTACTTAGAAAAAATCCAAATTTATTTTTTTTTTCTCCGTTTTTTTTCTAAGTGTCTGATCGAGAGAAGGAAAAAGAGGTGATTTTTAGCCTCTCTCGATTTTGTACTTAGAAAAAATCCAAATTTTTTTTTTTTTTTTTTCCGTTTTTTTTCTAAGTGTCTGATCGAGAGAAGGAAAAAGAGGTGATTTTTAGCCACTCTCGATTTTGTACTTAGAAAAAATCAAAATTTTTTTTTTTTTTTTTTTTCCATTTTTTTTCTAAGTGTCTGATCGAGAAAAGGAAAAAGAGGTGATTTTTAGCTTATCTCGATTTTGTACTTAGAAAAAATCCAATTTTTTTTTTTTTTTTTTTCCGTTTTTTTTCTAAGTGTCTGATCGAGAGAAGGAAAAAGAGGTGATTTTTAGCCACTCTCGATTTTGTACTTAGAAAAAATCCAAATTTTTTTTTTTTTTTTTCCGTTTTTTTTCTAAGTGTCTGATCGAGAGAAGGAAAAAGAGGTGATTTTTAGCCTCTCTCGATTTTGTACTTAGAAAAAATCCAAATTTTTTTTTTTTTTTTTTCCGTTTTTTTTCTAAGTGTCTGATCGAGAGAAGGAAAAAGAGGTGATTTTTAGCCACTCTCGATTTTGTACTTAGAAAAAATCCAAATTTTTTTTTTTTTTTTTTCCGTTTTTTTTCTAAGTGTCTGATCGAGAGAAGGAAAAAGAGGTGATTTTTAGCCACTCTCGATTTTGTACTTAGAAAAAATCCAAATTTTTTTTTTTTTTTTCCCGTTTTTTTTCTAAGTGTCTGATCGAGAGAAGGAAAAAGAGGTGATTTTTAGCCTCTCTCGATTTTGTACTTAGAAAAAATCCAAATTTTTTTTTTTTTTTTTTCCGTTTTTTTTCTAAGTGTCTGATCGAGAGAAGGAAAAAGAGGTGATTTTTAGCCACTCTCGATTTTGTACTTAGAAAAAATCCAAATTTTTTTTTTTTTTTTTTCCGTTTTTTTTCTAAGTGTCTGATCGAGAAAAGGAAAAAGAGGTGATTTTTAGCCTCTCTCGATTTTGTACTTAGAAAAAATCCAAATTTTTTTTTTTTTTTTTCCTTTTTTTTTCTAAGTGTCTGATCGAGAGAAGGAAAAAGAGGTGATTTTTAGCCTCTCTCGATTTTGTACTTAGAAAAAATCCAAATTTTTTTTTTTTTTTTTTCCGTTTTTTTTCTAAGTGTCTGATCGAGAGAAGGAAAAAGAGGTGATTTTTAGCCACTCTCGATTTTGTACTTAGAAAAAATCCAAATTTTTTTTTTTTTTTTTTCCGTTTTTTTTCTAAGTGTCTGATCGAGAAAAGGAAAAAGAGGTGATTTTTAGCCTCTCTCGATTTTGTACTTAGAAAAAATCCAAATTTTTTTTTTTTTTTTTCCGTTTTTTTTCTAAGTGTCTGATCGAGAGAAGGAAAAAGAGGTGATTTTTAGCCACTCTCGATTTTGTACTTAGAAAAAATCCAAATTTTTTTTTTTTTTTTTCCGTTTTTTTTCTAAGTGTCTGATCGAGAAAAGGAAAAAGAGGTGATTTTTAGCCTCTCTCGATTTTGTACTTAGAAAAAATCCAAATTTTTTTTTTTTTTTTTCCTTTTTTTTTCTAAGTGTCTGATCGAGAGAAGGAAAAAGAGGTGATTTTTAGCCTCTCTCGATTTTGTACTTAAAAAAAATCCAATTTTTTTTTTTTTTTTTTCCGTTTTTTTTCTAAGTGTCTGATCGAGAGAAGGAAAAAGAGGTGATTTTTAGCCACTCTCGATTTTGTACTTAGAAAAAATCCAAATTTTTTTTTTTTTTTTTTCCGTTTTTTTTCTAAGTGTCTGATCGAGAGAAGGAAAAAGAGGTGATTTTTAGCCACTCTCGATTTTGTACTAAGAAAAAATCCAAATTTTTTTTTTTTTTTTTTTCCGTTTTTTTTCTAAGTGTCTGATCGAGAGAAGGAAAAAGAGGTGATTTTTAGCCTCTCTCGATTTTGTACTTAGAAAAAATCCAAATTTTTTTTTTTTTTTTTTCCGTTTTTTTTCTAAGTGTCTGATCGAGAAAAGGAAAAAGAGGTGATTTTTAGCCTCTCTCGATTTTGTACTTAGAAAAAATCCAAATTTTTTTTTTGTTTTTTTCCGTTTTTTTTCTAAGTGTCTGATCGAGAGAAGGAAAAAGAGGTGATTTTTAGCCACTCTCGATTTTGTACTTAGAAAAAATCCAAATTTTTTTTTTTTTTTTTTCCGTTTTTTTCTAAGTGTCTGATCGAGAGAAGGAAAAAGAGGTGATTTTTAGCCTCTCTCGATTTTGTACTTAGAAAAAATCCAATTTTTTTTTTTTTTTTTCATTTTTTTTTCTAAGTGTCTGATCGAGAGAAGGAAAAAGAGGTGATTTTTAGCCACTCTCGATTTTGTACTTAGAAAAAATCCAAATTTTTTTTTTTTTTTTTTCCGTTTTTATTCTAAGTGTCTGATCGAGAGAAGGAAAAAGAGGTGATTTTTAGCCACTCTCGATTTTGTACTTAGAAAAAATGACAAATTTTTTTTTTTTTTTTTTCCGTTTTTTTTCTAAGTGTCTGATCGAGAGAAGGAAAAAGAGGTGATTTTTAGCCTCTCTCGATTTTGTACTTAGAAAAAATCCAAATTTTTTTTTTTTTTTTTTCCGTTTTTTTTCTAAGTGTCTGATCGAGAAAAGGAAAAAGAGGTGATTTTTAGCCTCTCTCGATTTTGTACTTAGAAAAAATCCAAATTTTTTTTTTTTTTTTTTCCGTTTTTTTTCTAAGTGTCTGATCGAGAAAAGGAAAAAGAGGTGATTTTTAGCCACTCTCGATTTTGTACTTAGAAAAAATCCAATTTTTTTTTTTTTTTTTTCCGTTTTTTTTCTAAGTGTCTGATCGAGAGAAGGAAAAAGAGGTGATTTTTAGCCACTCTCGATTTTGTACTTAGAAAAAATCCAAATTTTTTTATTTTTTTTTTCCGTTTTTTTTTCTAAGTGTCTGATCGAGAGAAGGAAAAAGAGGTGATTTTTGCCTCTCTCGATTTTGTACTTAGAAAAAATCCAATTTTTTTTTTTTTTTTTTCATTTTTTTTTCTAAGTGTCTGATCGAGAGAAGGAAAAAGAGGTGATTTTTAGCCACTCTCGATTTTGTACTTAGAAAAAATCCAAATTTTTTTTATTTTTTTTTCCGTTTTTTTTCTAAGTGTCTGATCGAAAGAAGGAAAAAGAGGTGATTTTTAGCCTCTCTCGATTTTGTACTTAGAAAAAATCCAAATTTTTTTTTTTTTTTTTTCCGTTTTTTTTCTAAGTGTCTGATCGAGAGAAGGAAAAAGAGGTGATTTTTAGCCTCTCTCGATTTTGTACTTAGAAAAAATCCAAATTTTTTTTTTTTTTTTTTTCCGTTTTTTTTCTAAGTGTCTGATCGAGAGAAGGAAAAAGAGGTGATTTTTAGCCACTCTCGATTTTGTACTTAGAAAAAATCCAAATTTTTTTTTTTTTTTTTTCTGTTTTTTTTCTAAGTGTCTGATCGAGAGAAGGAAAAAGAGGTGATTTTTAGCCACTCTCGATTTTGTACTTAGAAAAAATCCAAATTTTTTTTTTTTTTTTTCATTTTTTTTTCTAAGTGTCTGATCGAGAGAAGGAAAAAGAGGTGATTTTTAGCCACTCTCGATTTTGTACTTAGAAAAAATCCAAATTTTTTTTTTTTTTTTTTCCGTTTTTTTTCTAAGTGTCTGATCGAGAAAAGGAAAAAGAGGTGATTTTTAGCCACTCTCGATTTTGTACTTAGAAAAAAATCCAAATTTTTTTTTTTTTTTTTTCCGTTTTTTTTCTAAGTGTCTGATCGAGAGAAGGAAAAAGAGGTGATTTTTAGCCTCTCTCGATTTTGTACTTAGAAAAAATCCAAATTTTTTTTTTTTTTTTTTCCGTTTTTTTTCTAAGTGTCTGATCGAGAGAAGGAAAAAGAGGTGATTTTTAGCCACTCTCGATTTTGTACTTAGAAAAAATCCAAATGTTTTTTTTCCGTTTTTTTTCTAAGTGTCTGATCGAGAAAATGAAAAAGAGGTGATTTTTAGCCTCTCTCGATTTTGTACTTAGAAAAAATCCAAATTTTTTTTTTTTTTTTTTCCGTATTTTTTCTAAGTGTCTGATCGAGAGAAGGAAAAAGAGGTGATTTTTAGCCACTCTCGATTTTGTACTTACAAAAAATCCAAATTTTTTTTTTTTTTTTTTCCGTTTTTTTTCTAAGTGTCTGATCGAGAGAAGGAAAAAGAGGTGATTTTTAGCCTCTCTCGATTTTGTACTTAGAAAAAATCCAATTATTTTTTTTTTTTTTTCATTTTTTTTTCTAAGTGTCTGATCGAGAGAAGGAAAAAGAGGTGATTTTTAGCCACTCTCGATTTTGTACTTAGAAAAAATCCAATTTTTTTTTTTTTTTTTCTGTTTTTTTTCTAAGTGTCTGATCGAGAGAAGGAAAAAGAGGTGATTTTTAGCCTCTCTCGATTTTGTACTTAGAAAAAATCCAAATTTTTTTTTTTTTTTCCATTTTTTTTCTAAGTGTCTGATCGAGAAAAGGAAAAAGAGGTGATTTTTAGCCTCTCTCGATTTTGTAATTAGAAAAAATGCAATTTTTTTTTTTTTTTTTTTCATTTTTTTTTCTAAGTGTCTGATCGAGAGAAGGAAAAAGAGGTGATTTTTAGCCACTCTCGATTTTGTACTTAGAAAAAATCCAATTTTTTTTTTTTTTTTTCCGTTTTTTTTCTAAGTGTCTGATCGAGAGAAGGAAAAAGAGGTGATTTTTAGCCACTCTCGATTTTGTACTTAGAAAAAATCCAATTTTTTTTTTTTTTTTTTTCCGTTTTTTTTCTAAGTGTCTGATCGAGAGAAGGAAAAAGAGGTGATTTTTAGCCTCTCTCGATTTTGTACTTAGAAAAAATCCAATTTTTTTTTTTTTTTTTTCATTTTTTTTTCTAAGTGTCTGATCGAGAGAAGGAAAAAGAGGTGATTTTTAGCCACTCTCGATTTTGTACTTAGAAAAAATCCAAATTTTTTTTTTTTTTTTTCCATTTTTTTTCTAAGTGTCTGATCGAGAAAAGGAAAAAGAGGTGATTTTTAGCCTCTCTCGATTTTGTACTTAGAAAAAATCCAATTTTTTTTTTTTTTTTTTCCGTTTTTTTTCTAAGTGTCTGATCGAGAGAAGGAAAAAGAGGTGATTTTTAGCCTCTCTCGATTTTGTACTTAGAAAAAATCCAAATTTTTTTTTTTTTTTTTTCCGTTTTTTTTCTAAGTGTCTGATCGAGAGAAGGAAAAAGAGGTGATTTTTAGCCACTCTCGATTTTGTACTTAGAAAAAATCCAAATTTTTTTTTTTTTTTTTTCCCTTTTTTTTCTAAGTGTCTGATCGAGAGAAGGAAAAAGAGGTGATTTTTAGCCACTCTCGATTTTGTACTTAGAAAAAAATCCAAATTTTTTTTTTTTTTTTTTCCGTTTTTTTTCTAAGTGTCTGATCGAGAGAAGGAAAAAGAGGTGATTTTTAGCCTCTCTCGATTTTGTACTTAGAAAAAATCCAAATTTTTTTTTTTTTTTTTTCCGTTTTTTTTCTAAGTGTCTGATCGAGAGAAGGAAAAAGAGGTGATTTTTAGCCACTCTCGATTTTGTACTTAGAAAAAATCCAAATGTTTTTTTTCCGTTTTTTTTCTAAGTGTCTGATCGAGAAAATGAAAAAGAGGTGATTTTTAGCCTCTCTCGATTTTGTACTTAGAAAAAATCCAAATTTTTTTTTTTTTTTTTCCGTTTTTTTTCTAAGTGTCTGATCGAGAGAAGGAAAAAGAGGTGATTTTTAGCCACTCTCGATTTTGTACTTACAAAAAATCCAAATTTTTTTTTTTTTTTTTTCCGTTTTTTTTCTAAGTGTCTGATCGAGAGAAGGAAAAAGAGGTGATTTTTAGCCTCTCTCGATTTTGTACTTAGAAAAAATCCAATTATTTTTTTTTTTTTTTCATTTTTTTTTCTAAGTGTCTGATCGAGAGAAGGAAAAAGAGGTGATTTTTAGCCACTCTCGATTTTGTACTTAGAAAAAATCCAATTTTTTTTTTTTTTTTTCTGTTTTTTTTCTAAGTGTCTGATCGAGAGAAGGAAAAAGAGGTGATTTTTAGCCTCTCTCGATTTTGTAATTAGAAAAAATGCAATTTTTTTTTTTTTTTTTTTCATTTTTTTTTCTAAGTGTCTGATCGAGAGAAGGAAAAAGAGGTGATTTTTAGCCACTCTCGATTTTGTACTTAGAAAAAATCCAATTTTTTTTTTTTTTTTTCCGTTTTTTTTCTAAGTGTCTGATCGAGAGAAGGAAAAAGAGGTGATTTTTAGCCACTCTCGATTTTGTACTTAGAAAAAATCCAATTTTTTTTTTTTTTTTTTTCCGTTTTTTTTCTAAGTGTCTGATCGAGAGAAGGAAAAAGAGGTGATTTTTAGCCTCTCTCGATTTTGTACTTAGAAAAAATCCAATTTTTTTTTTTTTTTTTTCATTTTTTTTTCTAAGTGTCTGATCGAGAGAAGGAAAAAGAGGTGATTTTTAGCCACTCTCGATTTTGTACTTAGAAAAAATCCAAATTTTTTTTTTTTTTTTTCCATTTTTTTTCTAAGTGTCTGATCGAGAAAAGGAAAAAGAGGTGATTTTTAGCCTCTCTCGATTTTGTACTTAGAAAAAATCCAATTTTTTTTTTTTTTTTTTTCCGTTTTTTTTCTAAGTGTCTGATCGAGAGAAGGAAAAAGAGGTGATTTTTAGCCTCTCTCGATTTTGTACTTAGAAAAAATCCAAATTTTTTTTTTTTTTTTTTCCGTTTTTTTTCTAAGTGTCTGATCGAGAAAAGGAAAAAGAGGTGATTTTTAGCCTCTCTCGATTTTGTACTTAGAAAAAATCCAAATTTTTTTTTTTTTTTTTCCGTTTTTTTTCTAAGTGTCTGATCGAGAGAAGGAAAAAGAGGTGATTTTTAGCCACTCTCGATTTTGTACTTAGAAAAAATCCAAATTTTTTTTTTTTTTTTTTCCGTTTTTTTTCTAAGTGTCTGATCGAGAGAAGGAAAAAGAGGTGATTTTTAGCCTCTCTCGATTTTGTACTTAGAAAAAATCCAATTTTTTTTTTTTTTTTTCATTTTTTTTTCTAAGTGTCTGATCGAGAGAAGGAAAAAGAGGTGATTTTTAGCCTCTCTCGATTTTGTAATTAGAAAAAATGCAATTATTATTTTTTTTTTTTCTTTTTTTTTTCTAAGTGTCTGATCGAGAGAAGGAAAAAGAGGTGATTTTTAGCCACTCTCGATTTTGTACTTAGAAAAAATCCAAATTTTTTTTTTTTTTTTCCGTTTTTTTTCTAAGTGTCTGATCGAGAGAAGGAAAAAGAGGTGATTTTTAGCCACTCTCGATTTTGTACTTAGAAAAAATCCAATTTTTTTTTTTTTTTTTTCCGTTTTTTTTCTAAGTGTCTGATCGAGAGAAGGAAAAAGAGGTGATTTTTAGCCTCTCTCGATTTTGTACTTAGAAAAAATCCAATTTTTTTTTTTTTTTTTAATTTTTTTTTCTAAGTGTCTGATCGAGAGAAGGAAAAAGAGGTGATTTTTAGCCACTCTCGATTTTGTACTTAGAAAAAATCCAAATTTTTTTTTTTTTTTTTTCCGTTTTTTTTCTAAGTGTCTGATCGAGAGAAGGAAAAAGAGGTGATTTTTAGCCTCTCTCGATTTTGTACTTAGAAAAAATGCAATTTTTTTTTTTTTTTTTTCATTTTTTTTTCTAAGTGTCTGATCGAGAGAAGGAAAAAGAGGTGATTTTTAGCCACTCTCGATTTTGTACTTAGAAAAAATCCAAATTTTTTTTTTTTTTTTTTCCGTTTTTTTTCTAAGTGTCTGATCGAGAGAAGGAAAAAGAGGTGATTTTTAGCCACTCTCGATTTTGTACTTAGAAAAAATCCCAATTTTTTTTTTTTTTTTTTCCGTTTTTTTTCTAAGTGTCTGATCGAGAGAAGGAAAAAGAGGTGATTTTTAGCCTCTCTCGATTTTGTACTTAGAAAAAATCCAATTTTTTTTTTTTTTTTTCATTTTTTTTTCTAAGTGTCTGATCGAGAGAAGGAAAAAGAGGTGATTTTTAGCCACTCTCGATTTTGTACTTAGAAAAAATCCAAATTTTTTTTTTTTTTTTTTCCATTTTTTTTCTAAGTGTCTGATCGAGAAAAGGAAAAAGAGGTGATTTTTAGCTTATCTCGATTTTGTACTTAGAAAAAATCCAATTTTTTTTTTTTTTTTTCCCGTTTTTTTTCTAAGTGTCTGATCGAGAGAAGGAAAAAGAGGTGATTTTTAGCCACTCTCGATTTTGTACTTAGAAAAAATCCAAATTTATTTATTTTTTTTTCCGTTTTTTTTCTAAGTGTCTGATCGAGAGAAGGAAAAAGAGGTGATTTTTAGCCTCTCTCGATTTTGTACTTAGAAAAAATCCAAATTTTTTTTTTTTTTTTTTCCGTTTTTTTTCTAAGTGTCTGATCGAGAGAAGGAAAAAGAGGTGATTTTTAGCCACTCTCGATTTTGTACTTAGAAAAAATCCAAATTTTTTTTTTTTTTTTTCCATTTTTTTTCTAAGTGTCTGATCGAGAAAAGGAAAAAGAGGTGATTTTTAGCTTATCTCGATTTTGTACTTAGAAAAAATCCAATTTTTTTTTTTTTTTTTTTCCGTTTTTTTTCTAAGTGTCTGATCGAGAGAAGGAAAAAGAGGTGATTTTTAGCCACTCTCGATTTTGTACTTAGAAAAAATCCAAATTTTTTTTTTTTTTTTTTCGTTTTTTTTCTAAGTGTCTGATCGAGAGAAGGAAAAAGAGGTGATTTTTAGCCTCTCTCGATTTTGTACTTAGAAAAAATCCTAATTTTTTTTTTTTTTTTTTCCGTTTTTTTACTAAGTGTCTGATCGAGAGAAGGAAAAAGAGGTGATTTTTAGCCACTCTCGATTTTGTACTTAGAAAAAATCCAAATTTTTTTTTTTTTTTTTCCGTTTTTTGTCTAAGTGTCTGATCGAGAGAAGGAAAAAGAGGTGATTTTTAGCCACTCTCGATTTTGTACTTAGAAAAAATCCAATTTTTTTTTTTTTTTTTTTCCGTTTTTTTTCTAAGTGTCTGATCGAGAGAAGGAAAAAGAGGTGATTTTTAGCCTCTCTCGATTTTGTACTTAGAAAAAATCCAATTTTTTTTTTTTTTTTTTCATTTTTTTTTCTAAGTGTCTGATCGAGAGAAGGAAAAAGAGGTGATTTTTAGCCACTCTCGATTTTGTACTTAGAAAAAATCCAAATTTTTTTTTTTTTTTTTCCATTTTTTTTCTAAGTGTCTGATCGAGAAAAGGAAAAAGAGGTGATTTTTAGCCTCTCTCGATTTTGTACTTAGAAAAAATCCAATTTTTTTATTTTTTTTTTTCCGTTTTTTTTCTAAGTGTCTGATCGAGAGAAGGAAAAAGAGGTGATTTTTAGCCTCTCTCGATTTTGTACTTAGAAAAAATCCAAATTTTTTTTTTTTTTTTTTCCGTTTTTTTTCTAAGTGTCTGATCGAGAGAAGGAAAAAGAGGTGATTTTTAGCCACTCTCGATTTTGTACTTAGAAAAAATCCAAATTTTTTTTTTTTTTTTTTCCGTTTTTTTTCTAAGTGTCTGATCGAGAGAAGGAAAAAGAGGTGATTTTTAGCCTCTCTCGATTTTGTACTTAGAAAAAATCCAATTTTTTTTTTTTTTTTTCATTTTTTTTTCTAAGTGTCTGATCGAGAGAAGGAAAAAGAGGTGATTTTTAGCCTCTCTCGATTTTGTAATTAGAAAAAATGCAATTTTTAATTTTTTTTTTTTTCATTTTTTTTTCTAAGTGTCTGATCGAGAGAAGGAAAAAGAGGTGATTTTTAGCCACTCTCGATTTTGTACTTAGAAAAAATCCAAATTTTTTTTTTTTTTTTTCCGTTTTTTTTCTAAGTGTCTGATCGAGAGAAGGAAAAAGAGGTGATTTTTAGCCACTCTCGATTTTGTACTTAGAAAAAATCCAAATTTTTTTTTTTTTTTTTTCCGTTTTTTTTCTAAGTGTCTGATCGAGAGAAGGAAAAAGAGGTGATTTTTAGCCTCTCTCGATTTTGTACTTAGAAAAAATCCAATTTTTTTTTTTTTTTTTCATTTTTTTTTCTAAGTGTCTGATCGAGAGAAGGAAAAAGAGGTGATTTTTAGCCACTCTCGATTTTGTACTTAGAAAAAATCCAAATTTTTTTTTTTTTTTTTCCATTTTTTTTCTAAGTGTCTGATCGAGAAAAGGAAAAAGAGGTGATTTTTAGCCTCTCTCGATTTTGTACTTAGAAAAAATCCAATTTTTTTTTTTTTTTTTTTCCGTTTTTTTTCTAAGTGTCTGATCGAGAGAAGGAAAAAGAGGTGATTTTTAGCCTCTCTCGATTTTGTACTTAGAAAAAATCCAATTTTTTTTTTTTTTTTTTTCCGTTTTTTTTCTAAGTGTCTGATCGAGAAAAGGAAAAAGAGGTGATTTTTAGCCTCTCTCGATTTTGTACTTAGAAAAAATCCAAATTTTTTTTTTTTTTTTTTCCGTTTTTTTTCTAAGTGTCTGATCGAGAGAAGGAAAAAGAGGTGATTTTTAGCCACTCTCGATTTTGTACTTAGAAAAAATCCAAATTTTTTTTTTTTTTTTCCGTTTTTTTTCTAAGTGTCTGATCGAGAGAAGGAAAAAGAGGTGATTTTTAGCCTCTCTCGATTTTGTACATAGAAAAAATCCAATTTTTTTTTTTTTTTTCATTTTTTTTTCTAAGTGTCTGATCGAGAGAAGGAAAAAGAGGTGATTTTTAGCCACTCTCGATTTTGTACTTAGAAAAAATCCAAATTTTTTTTTTTTTTTTTTCCGTTTTTTTTCTAAGTGTCTGATCGAGAGAAGGAAAAAGAGGTGATTTTTAGCCTCTCTCGATTTTGTACTTAGAAAAAATGCAATTTTTTTTTTTTTTTTTTCATTTTTTTTTCTAAGTGTCTGATCGAGAGAAGGAAAAAGAGGTGATTTTTAGCCACTCTCGATTTTGTACTTAGAAAAAATCCAAATTTTTTTTTTTTTTTTTCCGTTTTTTTTCTAAGTGTCTGATCGAGAGAAGGAAAAAGAGGTGATTTTTAGCCACTCTCGATTTTGTACTTAGAAAAAATCCAAATTTTTTTTTTTTTTTTCCGTTTTTTTTCTAAGTGTCTGATCGAGAGAAGGAAAAAGAGGTGATTTTTAGCCTCTCTCGATTTTGTACTTAGAAAAAATCCAATTTTTTTTTTTTTTTTTCATTTTTTTTTCTAAGTGTCTGATCGAGAGAAGGAAAAAGAGGTGATTTTTAGCCACTCTCGATTTTGTACTTAGAAAAAATCCAAATTTTTTTTTTTTTTTTTTCCATTTTTTTTCTAAGTGTCTGATCGAGAAAAGGAAAAAGAGGTGATTTTTAGCTTATCTCGATTTTGTACTTAGAAAAAATCCAATTTTTTTTTTTTTTTTTTCCGTTTTTTTTCTAAGTGTCTGATCGAGAGAAGGAAAAAGAGGTGATTTTTAGCCACTCTCGATTTTGTACTTAGAAAAAATTCAAATTTTTTTTTTTTTTTTCCGTTTTTTTTCTAAGTGTCTGATCGAGAGAAGGAAAAAGAGGTGATTTTTAGCCTCTCTCGATTTTGTACTTAGAAAAAATCCAAATTTTTTATTTTTTTTTCCCCGTTTTTTTTCTAAGTGTCTGATCGAGAGAAGGAAAAAGAGGTGATTTTTAGCCACTCTCGATTTTGTACTTAGAAAAAATCCAAATTTTTTTTTTTTTTTTTCCGTTTTTTTTCTAAGTGTCTGATCGAGAGAAGGAAAAAGAGGTGATTTTTAGCCTCTCTCGATTTTGTACTTAGAAAAAATCCAAATTTTTTTTTTTTTTTTTCCATTTTTTTTCTAAGTGTCTGATCGAGAGAAGGAAAAAGAGGTGATTTTTAGCCACTCTCGATTTTGTACTTAGAAAAAATCCAAATTTTTTTTTTTTTTTTTTCCATTTTTTTTCTAAGTGTCTGATCGAGAAAAGGAAAAAGAGGTGATTTTTAGCTTATCTCGATTTTGTACTTAGAAAAAATCCAATTTTTTTTTTTTTTTTTTCCCGTTTTTTTTCTAAGTGTCTGATCGAGAGAAGGAAAAAGAGGTGATTTTTAGCCACTCTCGATTTTGTACTTAGAAAAAATCCAAATTTTTTTTTTTTTTTTTCCGTTTTTTTTCTAAGTGTCTGATCGAGAGAAGGAAAAAGAGGTGATTTTTAGCCTCTCTCGATTTTGTACTTAGAAAAAATCCAAATTTTTTTTTTTTTTTTTTCCGTTTTTTTTCTAAGTGTCTGATCGAGAGAAGGAAAAAGAGGTGATTTTTAGCCACTCTCGATTTTGTACTTAGAAAAAATCCAAATTTTTTATTATTTTTTTTCCGTTTTTTTTCTAAGTGTCTGATCGAGAGAAGGAAAAAGAGGTGATTTTTAGCCTCTCTCGATTTTGTACTTAGAAAAAATCCAAATTTTTTTTTTTTTTTTTTCCGTTTTTTTTCTAAGTGTCTGATCGAGAAAAGGAAAAAGAGGTGATTTTTAGCCTCTCTCGATTTTGTACTTAGAAAAAATCCAATTTTTTTTTTTTTTTTTTTCCGTTTTTTTTCTAAGTGTCTGATCGAGAGAAGGAAAAAGAGGTGATTTTTAGCCACTCTCGATTTTGTACTTAGAAAAAATCCAATTTTTTTTTTTTTTTTTTCATTTTTTTTCTAAGTGTCTGATCGAGAGAAGGAAAAAGAGGTGATTTTTAGCCTCTCTCGATTTTGTACTTAGAAAAAATCCAAATTTTTTTTTTTTTTTTTTCCATTTTTTTTCTAAGTGTCTGATCGAGAAAAGGAAAAAGAGGTGATTTTTAGCCTCTCTCGATTTTGTAATTAGAAAAAATGCAATTTTTTTTTTTTTTTTTCATTTTTTTTTCTAAGTGTCTGATCGAGAGAAGGAAAAAGAGGTGATTTTTAGCCTCTCTCGATTTTGTAATTAGAAAAAATGCATTATTTTTTTTATTTTTTTTCATTTTTTTTTCTAAGTGTCTGATCGAGAGAAGGAAAAAGAGGTGATTTTTAGCCACTCTCGATTTTGTACTTAGAAAAAATCCAATTTTTTTTTTTTTTTTTCCGTTTTTTTTCTAAGTGTCTGATCGAGAGAAGGAAAAAGAGGTGATTTTTAGCCACTCTCGATTTTGTACTTAGAAAAAATCCACATTTTTTTTTTTTTTTTTCCGTTTTTTTTCTAAGTGTCTGATCGAGAGAAGGAAAAAGAGGTGATTTTTAGCCTCTCTCGATTTTGTACTTAGAAAAAATCCAATTTTTTTTTTTTTTTTTTCCGTTTTTTTTCTAAGTGTCTGATCGAGAGAAGGAAAAAGAGGTGATTTTTAGCCTCTCTCGATTTTGTACTTAGAAAAAATCCAAATTTTTTTTTTTTTTTTTTCCATTTTTTTTCTAAGTGTCTGATCGAGAAAAGGAAAAAGAGGTGATTTTTAGCCTCTCTCGATTTTGTACTTAGAAAAAATCCAATTTTTTTTTTTTTTTTTTCCGTTTTTTTTCTAAGTGTCTGATCGAGAGAAGGAAAAAGAGGTGATTTTTAGCCTCTCTCGATTTTGTACTTAGAAAAAATCCAAATTTTTTTTTTTTTTTTTTCCGTTTTTTTTCTAAGTGTCTGATCGAGAAAAGGAAAAAGAGGTGATTTTTAGCCTCTCTCGATTTTGTACTTAGAAAAAATCCAAATTTTTTTTTTTTTTTTTCCGTTTTTTTTCTAAGTGTCTGATCGAGAGAAGGAAAAAGAGGTGATTTTTAGCCTCTCTCGATTTTGTACTTAGAAAAAATCCAATTTTTTTTTTTTTTTTTCATTTTTTTTTCTAAGTGTCTGATCGAGAGAAGGAAAAAGAGGTGATTTTTAGCCACTCTCGATTTTGTACTTAGAAAAAATCCAAATTTTTTTTTTTTTTTTTTCCGTTTTTTTTCTAAGTGTCTGATCGAGAGAAGGAAAAAGAGGTGATTTTTAGCCTCTCTCGATTTTGTACTTAGAAAAAATGCAATTTTTTTTTTTTTTTTTTCATTTTTTTTTCTAAGTGTCTGATCGAGAGAAGGAAAAAGAGGTGATTTTTAGCCACTCTCGATTTTGTACTTAGAAAAAATCCAAATTTTTTTTTTTTTTTTTTCCGTTTTTTTTCTAAGTGTCTGATCGAGAGAAGGAAAAAGAGGTGATTTTTAGCCACTCTCGATTTTGTACTTAGAAAAAATCCAAATTTTTTTTTTTTTTTTTCCGTTTTTCTTCTAAGTGTCTGATCGAGAGAAGGAAAAAGAGGTGATTTTTAGCCTCTCTCGATTTTGTACTTAGAAAAAATCAAATTTTTTTTTTTTTTTTTCATTTTTTTTCTTCTAAGTGTCTGATCGAGAGAAGGAAAAAGAGGTGATTTTTAGCTTATCTCGATTTTGTACTTAGAAAAAATCCAATTTTTTTTTTTTTTTTTTCCGTTTTTTTTCTAAGTGTCTGATCGAGAGAAGGAAAAAGAGGTGATTTTTAGCCACTCTCGATTTTGTACTTAGAAAAAATCCAAATTTTTTTTTTTTTTTTTCCGTTTTTTTTCTAAGTGTCTGATCGAGAGAAGGAAAAAGAGGTGATTTTTAGCCTCTCTCGATTTTGTACTTAGAAAAAATCCAAATTTTTTTTTTTTTTTTCCGTTTTTTTTCTAAGTGTCTGATCGAGAGAAGGAAAAAGAGGTGATTTTTAGCCACTCTCGATTTTGTACTTAGAAAAAATCCAAATTTTTTTTTTTTTTTTTTTCCATTTTTTTTCTAAGTGTCTGATCGAGAAAAGGAAAAAGAGGTGATTTTTAGCTTATCTCGATTTTGTACTTAGAAAAAATCCATTTTTTTTTTTTTTTTTTTTCCGTTTTTTTTCTAAGTGTCTGATCGAGAGAAGGAAAAAGAGGTGATTTTTAGCCACTCTCGATTTTGTACTTAGAAAAAATCCAAATTTTTTTTTTTTTTTTTCCGTTTTTTTTCTAAGTGTCTGATCGAGAGAAGGAAAAAGAGGTGATTTTTAGCCTCTCTCGATTTTGTACTTAGAAAAAATCCAAATTTTTTTTTTTTTTTTTTCCGTTTTTTTTCTAAGTGTCTGATCGAGAGAAGGAAAAAGAGGTGATTTTTAGCCACTCTCGATTTTGTACTTAGAAAAAATCCAAATTTTTTATTTTTTTTTTTCCGTTTTTTTTCTAAGTGTCTGATCGAGAGAAGGAAAAAGAGGTGATTTTTAGCCTCTCTCGATTTTGTACTTAGAAAAAATCCAAATTTTTTTTTTTTTTTTTCCGTTTTTTTTCTAAGTGTCTGATCGAGAAAAGGAAAAAGAGGTGATTTTTAGCCTCTCTCGATTTTGTACTTAGAAAAAATCCAAATTTTTTTTTTTTTTTTTTCCGTTTTTTTTCTAAGTGTCTGATCGAGAGAAGGAAAAAGAGGTGATTTTTAGCCACTCTCGATTTTGTACTTAGAAAAAATCCAAATTTTTTATTTTTTTTTTCCGTTTTTTTTCTAAGTGTCTGATCGAGAGAAGGAAAAAGAGGTGATTTTTAGCCTCTCTCGATTTTGTACTTAGAAAAAATCCAAATTTTTTTTTTTTTTTTTTCCGTTTTTTTTCTAAGTGTCTGATCGAGAAAAGGAAAAAGAGGTGATTTTTAGCCTCTCTCGATTTTGTACTTAGAAAAAATCCAAATTTTTTTTTTTTTTTTTTTCCGTTTTTTTTCTAAGTGTCTGATCGAGAGAAGGAAAAAGAGGTGATTTTTAGCCACTCTCGATTTTGTACTTAGAAAAAATCCAATTTTTTTTTTTTTTTTCATTTTTTTTCTAAGTGTCTGATCGAGAGAAGGAAAAAGAGGTGATTTTTAGCCTCTCTCGATTTTGTACTTAGAAAAAATCCAAATTTTTTTTTTTTTTTTTTCCATTTTTTTTCTAAGTGTCTGATCGAGAGAAGGAAAAAGAGGTGATTTTTAGCCACTCTCGATTTTGTACTTAGAAAAAATCCAAATTTTTTTTTTTTTTTTCCGTTTTTTTTCTAAGTGTCTGATCGAGAGAAGGAAAAAGAGGTGATTTTTAGCCACTCTCGATTTTGTACTTAGAAAAAATCCAATTTTTTTTTTTTTTTTTTTCCGTTTTTTTTCTAAGTGTCTGATCGAGAGAAGGAAAAAGAGGTGATTTTTAGCCTCTCTCGATTTTGTACTTAGAAAAAATCCAAATTTTTTTTTTTTTTTTTCCGTTTTTTTTCTAAGTGTCTGATCGAGAGAAGGAAAAAGAGGTGATTTTTAGCCTCTCTCGATTTTGTACTTAGAAAAAATCCAAATTTTTTTTTTTTTTTTTCCCGTTTTTTTTCTAAGTGTCTGATCGAGAGAAGGAAAAAGAGGTGATTTTTAGCCACTCTCGATTTTGTACTTAGAAAAAATCCAAATTTTTTATTTTTTTTTTTCCGTTTTTTTTCTAAGTGTCTGATCGAGAGAAGGAAAAAGAGGTGATTTTTAGCCTCTCTCGATTTTGTACTTAGAAAAAATCCAAATTTTTTTTTTTTTTTTTCCGTTTTTTTTCTAAGTGTCTGATCGAGAAAAGGAAAAAGAGGTGATTTTTAGCCTCTCTCGATTTTGTACTTAGAAAAAATCCAAATTTTTTTTTTTTTTTTTCCGTTTTTTTTCTAAGTGTCTGATCGAGAGAAGGAAAAAGAGGTGATTTTTAGCCTCTCTCGATTTTGTACTAAGAAAAAATCCAATTTTTTTTTTTTTTTTTTCATTTTTTTTTGTAAGTGTCTGATCGAGAGAAGGAAAAAGAGGTGATTTTTAGCCACTCTCGATTTTGTACTTAGAAAAAATCCAAATTTTTTTTTTTTTTTTTTCCATTTTTTTTCTAAGTGTCTGATCGAGAAAAGGAAAAAGAGGTGATTTTTAGCCTCTCTCGATTTTGTACTTCGAAAAAATCCAATTTTTTTTTTTTTTTTTTTCCGTTTTTTTTCTAAGTGTCTGATCGAGAGAAGGAAAAAGAGGTGATTTTTAGCCTCTCTCGATTTTGTACTTAGAAAAAATCCAAATTTTTTTTTTTTTTTTTTTCCGTTTTTTTTCTAAGTGTCTGATCGAGAAAAGGAAAAAGAGGTGATTTTTAGCCTCTCTCGATTTTGTACTTAGAAAAAATCCAAATTTTTTTTTTTTTTTTTTCCGTTTTTTTTCTAAGTGTCTGATCGAGAGAAGGAAAAAGAGGTGATTTTTAGCCACTCTCGATTTTGTACTTAGAAAAAATCCAAATTTTTTTTTTTTTTTTTTCCGTTTTTTTTCTAAGTGTCTGATCGAGAGAAGGAAAAAGAGGTGATTTTTAGCCTCTCTCGATTTTGTACTTAGAAAAAATCCAATTTTTTTTTTTTTTTTTCATTTTTTTTTCTAAGTGTCTGATCGAGAGAAGGAAAAAGAGGTGATTTTTAGCCTCTCTCGATTTTGTAATTAGAAAAAATGCAATTTTTTTTTTTATTTTTTTCATTTTTTTTTCTAAGTGTCTGATCGAGAGAAGGAAAAAGAGGTGATTTTTAGCCACTCTCGATTTTGTACTTAGAAAAAATCCAAATTTTTTTTCTTTTTTTTCCGTTTTTTTTCTAAGTGTCTGATCGAGAGAAGGAAAAAGAGGTGATTTTTAGCCACTCTCGATTTTGTACTTAGAAAAAATCCAAATTTTTTTTTTTTTTTTTTCCGTTTTTTTTCTAAGTGTCTGATCGAGAGAAGGAAAAAGAGGTGATTTTTAGCCTCTCTCGATTTTGTACTTAGAAAAAATCCAATTTTTTTTTTTTTTTTTCATTTTTTTTTCTAAGTGTCTGATCGAGAGAAGGAAAAAGAGGTGATTTTTAGCCACTCTCGATTTTGTACTTAGAAAAAATCCAAATTTTTTTTTTTTTTTTTTCCATTTTTTTTCTAAGTGTCTGATCGAGAAAAGGAAAAAGAGGTGATTTTTAGCCTCTCTCGATTTTGTACTTAGAAAAAATCCAATTTTTTTTTTTTTTTTTTTCCGTTTTTTTTCTAAGTGTCTGATCGAGAGAAGGAAAAAGAGGTGATTTTTAGCCTCTCTCGATTTTGTACTTAGAAAAAATCCAAATTTTTTTTTTTTTTTTTTCCGTTTTTTTTCTAAGTGTCTGATCGAGAAAAGGAAAAAGAGGTGATTTTTAGCCTCTCTCGATTTTGTACTTAGAAAAAATCCAAATATTTTTTTTTTTTTTTCCGTTTTTTTTCTAAGTGTCTGATCGAGAGAAGGAAAAAGAGGTGATTTTTAGCCACTCTCGATTTTGTACTTAGAAAAAATCCAAATTTTTTTTTTTTTTTTTCCGTTTTTTTTCTAAGTGTCTGATCGAGAGAAGGAAAAAGAGGTGATTTTTAGCCTCTCTCGATTTTGTACTTAGAAAAAATCCAATTTTTTTTTTTTTTTTTCATTTTTTTTTCTAAGTGTCTGATCGAGAGAAGGAAAAAGAGGTGATTTTTAGCCACTCTCGATTTTGTACTTAGAAAAAATCCAAATTTTTTTTTTTTTTTTTCCGTTTTTTTTCTAAGTGTCTGATCGAGAGAAGGAAAAAGAGGTGATTTTTAGCCTCTCTCGATTTTGTACTTAAAAAAAATGCAATTTTTTTTTTTTTTTTTTTCATTTTTTTTTCTAAGTGTCTGATCGAGAGAAGGAAAAAGAGGTGATTTTTAGCCACTCTCGATTTTGTACTTAGAAAAAATCCAAATTTTTTTTTTTTTTTTTTCCGTTTTTTTTCTAAGTGTCTGATCGAGAGAAGGAAAAAGAGGTGATTTTTAGCCACTCTCGATTTTGTACTTAGAAAAAATCCAAATTTTTTTTTTTTTTTTTCCGTTTTTTTTCTAAGTGTCTGATCGAGAGAAGGAAAAAGAGGTGATTTTTAGCCTCTCTCGATTTTGTACTTAGAAAAAATCCAATTTTTTTTTTTTTTTTTTCATTTTTTTTCTAAGTGTCTGATCGAGAGAAGGAAAAAGAGGTGATTTTTAGCCACTCTCGATTTTGTACTTAGAAAAAATCCAAATTTTTTTTTTTTTTTTTTCCATTTTTTTTCTAAGTGTCTGATCGAGAAAAGGAAAAGAGGTGATTTTTAGCCTCTCTCGATTTTGTACTTAGAAAAAATCCAATTTTTTTTTTTTTTTTTTTCTCCGTTTTTTTTCTAAGTGTCTGATCGAGAGAAGGAAAAAGAGGTGATTTTTAGCCACTCTCGATTTTGTACTTAGAAAAAATCCAAATTTTTTTTTTTTTTTTTTCCGTTTTTTTTCTAAGTGTCTGATCGAGAGAAGGAAAAAGAGGTGATTTTTAGCCTCTCTCGATTTTGTACTTAGAAAAAATCCAAATTTTTTTTTTTTTTTTTTCCGTTTTTTTTCTAAGTGTCTGATCGAGAAAAGGAAAAAGAGGTGATTTTTAGCCTCTCTCGATTTTGTACTTAGAAAAAATCCAAATTTTTTTTTTTTTTTTTTCCGTTTTTTTTCTAAGTGTCTGATCGAGAGAAGGAAAAAGAGGTGATTTTTAGCCTCTCTCGATTTTGTACTTAGAAAAAATCCAATTTTTTTTTTTTTTTTTTCTTTTTTTTTTCTAAGTGTCTGATCGAGAGAAGGAAAAAGAGGTGATTTTTAGCCACTCTCGATTTTGTACTTAGAAAAAATCCAATTTTTTTTTTTTTTTTTTCATTTTTTTTTCTAAGTGTCTGATCGAGAGAAGGAAAAAGAGGTGATTTTTAGCCACTCTCGATTTTGTACTTAGAAAAAATCCAAATTTTTTTTTTTTTTTTTCCGTTTTTTTTCTAAGTGTCTGATCGAGAGAAGGAAAAAGAGGTGATTTTTAGCCACTCTCGATTTTGTACTTAGAAAAAATCCAAATTTTTTTTTTTTTTTTTTCCGTTTTTTTTCTAAGTGTCTGATCGAGAGAAGGAAAAAGAGGTGATTTTTAGCCTCTCTCGATTTTGTACTTAGAAAAAATCCAATTTTTTTTTTTTTTTTTCATTTTTTTTCTAAGTGTCTGATCGAGAGAAGGAAAAAGAGGTGATTTTTAGCCACTCTCGATTTTGTACTTAGAAAAAATCCAAATTTTTTTTTTTTTTTTTTCCATTTTTTTTCTAAGTGTCTGATCGAGAAAAGGAAAAGAGGTGATTTTTAGCCTCTCTCGATTTTGTACTTAGAAAAAATCCAATTTTTTTTTTTTTTTTTTCCGTTTTTTTTCTAAGTGTCTGATCGAGAGAAGGAAAAAGAGGTGATTTTTAGCCACTCTCGATTTTGTACTTAGAAAAAATCCAAATTTTTTATTTTTTTTTTTCCGTTTTTTTTCTAAGTGTCTGATCGAGAGAAGGAAAAAGAGGTGATTTTTAGCCTCTCTCGATTTTGTACTTAGAAAAAATCCAAATTGTTTTTTTTTTTTTTTCCGTTTTTTTTCTAAGTGTCTGATCGAGAAAAGGAAAAAGAGGTGATTTTTAGCCTCTCTCGATTTTGTACTTAGAAAAAATCCAAATTTTTTTTTTTTTTTTTTCCGTTTTTTTTCTAAGTGTCTGATCGAGAGAAGGAAAAAGAGGTGATTTTTAGCCTCTCTCGATTTTGTACTTAGAAAAAATCCAATTTTTTTTTTTTTTTTTTCTTTTTTTTTTCTAAGTGTCTGATCGAGAGAAGGAAAAAGAGGTGATTTTTAGCCACTCTCGATTTTGTACTTAGAAAAAATCCAATTTTTTTTTTTTTTTTTTCATTTTTTTTTCTAAGTGTCTGATCGAGAGAAGGAAAAAGAGGTGATTTTTAGCCACTCTCGATTTTGTACTTAGAAAAAATCCAAATTTTTTTTTTTTTTTTTCCGTTTTTTTTCTAAGTGTCTGATCGAGAGAAGGAAAAAGAGGTGATTTTTAGCCACTCTCGATTTTGTACTTAGAAAAAATCCAAATTTTTTTTTTTTTTTTTTCCGTTTTTTTTCTAAGTGTCTGATCGAGAGAAGGAAAAAGAGGTGATTTTTAGCCTCTCTCGATTTTGTACTTAGAAAAAATCCAATTTTTTTTTTTTTTTTTTCATTTTTTTTTCTAAGTGTCTGATCGAGAGAAGGAAAAAGAGGTGATTTTTAGCCACTCTCGATTTTGTACTTAGAAAAAATCCAAATTTTTTTTTTTTTTTTTTCCATTTTTTTTCTAAGTGTCTGATCGAGAAAAGGAAAAAGAGGTGATTTTTAGCTTATCTCGATTTTGTACTTAGAAAAAATCCAATTTTTTTTTTTTTTTTTTCCGTTTTTTTTCTAAGTGTCTGATCGAGAGAAGGAAAAAGAGGTGATTTTTAGCCACTCTCGATTTTGTACTTAGAAAAAATCCAAATTTTTTTTTTTTTTTTTCCGTTTTTTTTCTAAGTGTCTGATCGAGAGAAGGAAAAAGAGGTGATTTTTAGCCTCTCTCGATTTTGTACTTAGAAAAAATCCAAATTTTTTTTTTTTTTTTTTCCGTTTTTTTTCTAAGTGTCTGATCGAGAGAAGGAAAAAGAGGTGATTTTTAGCCACTCTCGATTTTGTACTTAGAAAAAATCCAAATTTTTTATTTTTTTTTTTCCGTTTTTTTTCTAAGTGTCTGATCGAGAGAAGGAAAAAGAGGTGATTTTTAGCCTCTCTCGATTTTGTACTTAGAAAAAATCCAAATTTTTTTTTTTTTTTTTTCCGTTTTTTTTCTAAGTGTCTGATCGAGAAAAGGAAAAAGAGGTGATTTTTAGCCTCTCTCGATTTTGTACTTAGAAAAAATCAAAATTTTTTTTTTTTTTTTTTTCCGTTTTTTTTCTAAGTGTCTGATCGAGAGAAGGAAAAAGAGGTGATTTTTAGCCTCTCTCGATTTTGTACTTAGAAAAAATCCAAATTTTTTTTTTTTTTTTTTCCGTTTTTTTTCTAAGTGTCTGATCGAGAGAAGGAAAAAGAGGTGATTTTTAGCCACTCTCGATTTTGTACTTAGAAAAAATCCAAATTTTTTATTTTTTTTTTTCCGTTTTTTTTCTAAGTGTCTGATCGAGAGAAGGAAAAAGAGGTGATTTTTAGCCTCTCTCGATTTTGTACTTAGAAAAAATCCAAATTTTTTTTTTTTTTTTTTCCGTTTTTTTTCTAAGTGTCTGATCGAGAAAAGGAAAAAGAGGTGATTTTTAGCCTCTCTCGATTTTGTACTTAGAAAAAATCAAAATTTTTTTTTTTTTTTTTTTCCGTTTTTTTTCTAAGTGTCTGATCGAGAGAAGGAAAAAGAGGTGATTTTTAGCCTCTCTCGATTTTGTACTTAGAAAAAATCCAATTTTTTTTTTTTTTTTTTCATTTTTTTTTCTAAGTGTCTGATCGAGAGAAGGAAAAAGAGGTGATTTTTAGCCACTCTCGATTTTGTACTTAGAAAAAATCCAAATTTTTTTTTTTTTTTTTTCATTTTTTTTTCTAAGTGTCTGTTCGAGAGAAGGAAAAAGAGGTGATTTTTAGCCACTCTCGATTTTGTACTTAGAAAAAATCCAATTTTTTTTTTTTTTTTTTTCCGTTTTTTTTCTAAGTGTCTGATC
The DNA here is from genome assembly GCF_033978785.1 of Entelurus aequoreus. NCBI lineage: Eukaryota > Metazoa > Chordata > Actinopteri > Syngnathiformes > Syngnathidae > Entelurus > Entelurus aequoreus. The sequence continues at coordinate 24,461,276 of NC_084756.1, read as the reverse complement.
GAGAGAAGGAAAAAGAGGTGATTTTTAGCCACTCTCAATTTTGTACTTAGAAAAAATCCAAATTTTTTTTTTTTTTTTCCGTTTTTTTTCTAAGTGTCTGATCGAGAGAAGGAAAAAGAGGTGATTTTTAGCCTCTCTCGATTTTGTACTTAGAAAAAATCCAAATTTTTTTTTTTTTTTTTTCCGTTTTTTTTCTAAGTGTCTGATCGAGAAAAGGAAAAAGAGGTGATTTTTAGCCTCTCTCGATTTTGTACTTAGAAAAAATCCAAAATTTTTTTTTTTTTTTTTTCCGTTTTTTTTCTAAGTGTCTGATCGAGAGAAGGAAAAAGAGGTGATTTTTAGCCACTCTCGATTTTGTACTTAGAAAAAAATCCAAATTGTTTTTTTTTTTTTTTCCGTTTTTTTTTCTAAGTGTCTGATCGAGAGAAGGAAAAAGAGGTGATTTTTAGCCTCTCTCGATTTTGTACTTAGAAAAAATCCAATTTTTTTTTTTTTTTTTCATCTTTTTTTTTCTAAGTGTCTGATCGAGAGAAGGAAAAAGAGGTGATTTTTAGCCACTCTCGATTTTGTACTTAGAAAAAATCCAATTTTTTTTTTTTTTTTTTCATTTTTTTTTCTAAGTGTCTGATCGAGAGAAGGAAAAAGAGGTGATTTTTAGCCACTCTCGATTTTGTACTTAGAAAAAATCCAAATGTTTTTTTTTTTTTTTCCGTTTTTTTTCTAAGTGTCTGATCGAGAGAAGGAAAAAGAGGTGATTTTTAGCCTCTCTCGATTTTGTACTTAGAAAAAATCCAAATTTTTTTTTTTTTTTTTCCGTTTTTTTTCTAAGTGTCTGATCGAGAGAAGGAAAAAGAGGTGATTTTTAGCCACTCTCGATTTTGTACTTAGAAAAAATCCAAATTTTTTTTTTTTTTTTTTTCCATTTTTTTTCTAAGTGTCTGATCGAGAAAAGGAAAAAGAGGTGATTTTTAGCTTATCTCGATTTTGTACTTAGAAAAAATCCAATTTTTTTTTTTTTTTTTTTCCGTTTTTTTTCTAAGTGTCTGATCGAGAGAAGGAAAAAGAGGTGATTTTTAGCCACTCTCGATTTTGTACTTAGAAAAAATCCAAATTTTTTTTTTTTTTTTTTCCGTTTTTTTTCTAAGTGTCTGATCGAGAGAAGGAAAAAGAGGTGATTTTTAGCCTCTCTCGATTTTGTACTTAGAAAAAATCCAAATTTTTTTTTTTTTTTTTCCGGTTTTTTTCTAAGTGTCTGATCGAGAGAAGGAAAAAGAGGTGATTTTTAGCCACTCTCGATTTTGTACTTAGAAAAAATCCAAATTTTTTATTTTTTTTTTTCCGTTTTTTTTCTAAGTGTCTGATCGAGAGAAGGAAAAAGAGGTGATTTTTAGCCTCTCTCGATTTTGTACTTAGAAAAAATCCAATTTTTTTTTTTTTTTTTTCATTTTTTTTTCTAAGTGTCTGATCGAGAGAAGGAAAAAGAGGTGATTTTTAGCCACTCTCGATTTTGTACTTAGAAAAAATCCAAATTTTTTTTTTTTTTTTTTCCATTTTTTTTCTAAGTGTCTGATCGAGAGAAGGAAAAAGAGGTGATTTTTAGCCACTCTCGATTTTGTACTTAGAAAAAATCCAAATTTTTTATTTTTTTTTTCCAGTTTTTTTTCTAAGTGTCTGATCGAGAGAAGGAAAAAGAGGTGATTTTTAGCCTCTCTCGATTTTGTACTTAGAAAAAATCCAAATTTTTTTTTTTTTTTTTTCCGTTTTTTTTCTAAGTGTCTGATCGAGAAAAGGAAAAAGAGGTGATTTTTAGCCTCTCTCGATTTTGTACTTAGAAAAAATCCGAATTTTTTTTTTTTTTTTTTCCGTTTTTTTTCTAAGTGTCTGATCGAGAGAAGGAAAAAGAGGTGATTTTTAGCCACTCTCGATTTTGTACTTAGAAAAAATCCAATTTTTTTTTTTTTTTTTTCATTTTTTTTCTAAGTGTCTGATCGAGAGAAGGAAAAAGAGGTGATTTTTAGCCTCTCTCGATTTTGTACTTAGAAAAAATCCAAATTTTTTTTTTTTTTTTTTCCATTTTTTTTCTAAGTGTCTGATCGAGAAAAGGAAAAAGAGGTGATTTTTAGCCTCTCTCGATTTTGTAATTAGAAAAAATGCAATTTTTTTTTTTTTTTTTTCATTTTTTTTTCTAAGTGTCTGATCGAGAGAAGGAAAAAGAGGTGATTTTTAGCCACTCTCGATTTTGTACTTAGAAAAAATCCAAATTTTTTTTTTTTTTTTTTCCGTTTTTTTTCTAAGTGTCTGATCGAGAGAAGGAAAAAGAGGTGATTTTTAGCCTCTCTCGATTTTGTACTTAGAAAAAATCCAAATTTTTTTTTTTTTTTTTCCGTTTTTTTTCTAAGTGTCTGATCGAGAGAAGGAAAAAGAGGTGATTTTTAGCCTCTCTCGATTTTGTACTTAGAAAAAATCCAAATTTTTTTTTTTTTTTTTTCCGTTTTTTTTCTAAGTGTCTGATCGAGAGAAGGAAAAAGAGGTGATTTTTAGCCACTCTCGATTTTGTACTTAGAAAAAATCCAAATTTTTTATTTTTTTTTTTCCGTTTTTTTTCTAAGTGTCTGATCGAGAGAAGGAAAAAGAGGTGATTTTTAGCCTCTCTCGATTTTGTACTTAGAAAAAATCCAAATTTTTTTTTTTTTTTTTTCCGTTTTTTTTCTAAGTGTCTGATCGAGAAAAGGAAAAAGAGGTGATTTTTAGCCTCTCTCGATTTTGTAATTAGAAAAAATGCAATTTTTTTTTTTTTTTTTTTCATTTTTTTTTCTAAGTGTCTGATCGAGAGAAGGAAAAAGAGGTGATTTTTAGCCACTCTCGATTTTGTACTTAGAAAAAATCCAAATTTTTTTTTTTTTTTTTTTCCGTTTTTTTTCTAAGTGTCTGATCGAGAGAAGGAAAAAGAGGTGATTTTTAGCCTCTCTCGATTTTGTACTTAGAAAAAATCCAAATTTTTTTTTTTTTTTTTCCGTTTTTTTTCTAAGTGTCTGATCGAGAGAAGGAAAAAGAGGTGATTTTTAGCCTCTCTCGATTTTGTACTTAGAAAAAATCCAAATTTTTTTTTTTTTTTTTTCCGTTTTTTTTCTAAGTGTCTGATCGAGAGAAGGAAAAAGAGGTGATTTTTAGCCACTCTCGATTTTGTACTTAGAAAAAATCCAAATTTTTTATTTTTTTTTTTCCGTTTTTTTTCTAAGTGTCTGATCGAGAGAAGGAAAAAGAGGTGATTTTTAGCCTCTCTCGATTTTGTACTTAGAAAAAATCCAAATTTTTTTTTTTTTTTTTTCCGTTTTTTTTCTAAGTGTCTGATCGAGAAAAGGAAAAAGAGGTGATTTTTAGCCTCTCTCGATTTTGTACTTAGAAAAAATCCAAATTTTTTTTTTTTTTTTTTCCGTTTTTTTTCTAAGTGTCTGATCGAGAGAAGGAAAAAGAGGTGATTTTTAGCCACTCTCGATTTTGTACTTAGAAAAAATCCAATTTTTTTTTTTTTTTTTCATTTTTTTTCTAAGTGTCTGATCGAGAGAAGGAAAAAGAGGTGATTTTTAGCCTCTCTCGATTTTGTACTTAGAAAAAATCCAAATTTTTTTTTTTTTTTTTTCCATTTTTTTTCTAAGTGTCTGATCGAGAGAAGGAAAAAGAGGTGATTTTTAGCCTCTCTCGATTTTGTACTTAGAAAAAATCCAAATTTTTTTTTTTTTTTTTCCATTTTTTTTCTAAGTGTCTGATCGAGAAAAGGAAAAAGAGGTGATTTTTAGCCTCTCTCGATTTTGTACTTAGAAAAAATCCAAATTTTTTTTTTTTTTTTTTTTTTTTTTCTAAGTGTCCGATCGAGAGAAGGAAAAAGAGGTGATTTTTAGCCTCTCTCGATTTTGTACTTAGAAAAAAATCCAAATTTTTTTTTTTTTTTTTTCCGTTTTTTTTCTAAGTGTCTGATCGAGAGAAGGAAAAAGAGGTGATTTTTAGCCTCTCTCGATTTTGTACTTAGAAAAAATCCAATTTTTTTTTTTTTTTTTTTCCGTTTTTTTTCTAAGTGTCCGATCGAGAGAAGGAAAAAGAGGTGATTTTTAGCCTCTCTCGATTTTGTACTTAGAAAAAATCCAATTTTTTTTTTTTTTTTTTTTTTTTTCTAAGTGTCCGATCGAGAGAAGGAAAAAGAGGTGATTTTTAGCCTCTCTCGATTTTGTACTTAGAAAAAATCCAAATTTTTTTTTTTTTTTTCCGTTTTTTTTCTAAGTGTCTGATCGAGAGAAGGAAAAAGAGGTGATTTTTAGCCTCTCTCGATTTTGTACTTAGAAAAAATCCAAATTTTTTTTTTTTTTTTTTCCGTTTTTTTTCTAAGTGTCTGATCGAGAGAAGGAAAAAGAGGTGATTTTTAGCCTCTCTCGATTTTGTACTCAGAAAAAATCCAATTTTTTTTTTTTTTTTTTTTTTTTCTAAGTGTCCGATCGAGAGAAGGAAAAAGAGGTGATTTTTAGCCTCTCTCGATTTTGTACTTAGAAACAATCCAAATTTTTTTTTTTTTTTTTCCGTTTTTTTTCTAAGTGTCTGATCGAGAGAAGGAAAAAGAGGTGATTTTTAGCCTCTCTCGATTTTGTACTTAGAAAAAATCCAAATTTTTTTTTTTTTTTTTTTTTTTTTCTAAGTGTCCGATCGAGAGAAGGAAAAAGAGGTGATTTTTAGCCTCTCTCGATTTTGTACTTAGAAAAAATCCAATTTTTTTTTTTTTTTTTCTGTTTTTTTTCTAAGTGTCTGATCGAGAGAAGGAAAAAGAGGTGATTTTTAGCCTCTCTCGATTTTGTACTTAGAAAAAATCCAAATTTTTTTTTTTTTTTTTTTTTTTTTCTAAGTGTCCGATCGAGAGAAGGAAAAAGAGGTGATTTTTAGCCTCTCTCGATTTTGTACTTAGAAAAAATCCAAATTTTTTTTTTTTTTTTTTCCGTTTTTTTTCTAAGTGTCTGATCGAGAGAAGGAAAAAGAGGTGATTTTTAGCCTCTCTCGATTTTGTACTTAGAAAAAATCCAAATTTTTTTTTTTTTTTTTTTTTTTTTTCTAAGTGTCCGATCGAGAGAAGGAAAAAGAGGTGATTTTTAGCCTCTCTCGATTTTGTACTTAGAAAAAAATCCAAATTTTTATTTTTTTTTTTTCCGTTTTTTTTCTAAGTGTCTGATCGAGAGAAGGAAAAAGAGGTGATTTTTAGCCTCTCTCGATTTTGTACTTAGAAAAAATCCAATTTTTTTTTTTTTTTTTTTCCGTTTTTTTTCTAAGTGTCTGATCGAGAGAAGGAAAAAGAGGTGATTTTTAGCCTCTCTCGATTTTGTACTTAGAAAAAATCCAATTTTTTTTTTTTTTTTTTTTTTTTTCTAAGTGTCCGATCGAGAGAAGGAAAAAGAGGTGATTTTTAGCCTCTCTCGATTTTGTACTTAGAAAAAATCCAAATTTTTTTTTTTTTTTTTTCTGTTTTTTTTCTAAGTGTCTGATCGAGAGAAGGAAAAAGAGGTGATTTTTAGCCTCTCTCGATTTTGTACTTAGAAAAAATCCAAATTTTTTTTTTTTTTTTTTTTTTTTTTTCTAAGTGTCCGATCGAGAGAAGGAACAAGAGGTGATTTTTAGCCTCTCTCGATTTTGTACTTAAAAAAAATCCAAATTTTTTTTTTTTTTTTTTTCTTTTTTCTAGGTGTCCGATCGAGAGAAGGAAAAAGAGGTGATTTTTAGCCTCTCTCGATTTTGTACTTAGAAAAAATCCAAATTTTTTTTTTTTTTTTCTGTTTTTTTTCTAAGTGTCTGATCGAGAGAAGGAAAAAGAGGTGATTTTTAGCCTCTCTCGATTTTGTACTTAGAAAAAATCCAAATTTTTTTTTTTTTTTTTCCGTTTTTTTTCTAAGTGTCTGATCGAGAGAAGGAAAAAGAGGTGATTTTTAGCCTCTCTCGATTTTGTACTTAGAAAAAATCCAAATTTTTTTTTTTTTTTTTTTTTTTTTTCTAAGTGTCCGATCGAGAGAAGGAAAAAGAGGTGATTTTTAGCCTCTCTCGATTTTGTACTTAGAAAAAATCCAAATTTTTTTTTTTTTTTTTCCGTTTTTTTTCTAAGTGTCTGATCGAGAGAAGGAAAAAGAGGTGATTTTTAGCCTCTCTCGATTTTGTACTTAGAAAAAATCCAAAATTTTTTTTTTTTTTTTTTTTTTTTCTAAGTGTCCGATCGAGAGAAGGAAAAAGAGGTGATTTTTAGCCTCTCTCGATTTTGTACTTAGAAAAAAATCCAAATTTTTTTTTTTTTTTTTCCGTTTTTTTTCTAAGTGTCTGATCGAGAGAAGGAAAAAGAGGTGATTTTTAGCCTCTCTCGATTTTGTACTTAGAAAAAATCCAAATTTTTTTTTTTTTTTTTTCCGTTTTTTTTCTAAGTGTCTGATAGAGAGAAGGAAAAAGAGGTGATTTTTAGCCTCTCTCGATTTTGTACTTAGAAAAAATCCAATTTTTTTTTTTTTTTTTTTTTTTTTTCTAAGTGTCCGATCGAGAGAAGGAAAAAGAGGTGATTTTTAGCCTCTCTCGATTTTGTACTTAGAAAAAATCCAAATTTTTTTTTTTTTTTTCTGTTTTTTTTCTAAGTGTCTGATCGAGAGAAGGAAAAAGAGGTGATTTTTAGCCTCTCTCGATTTTGTACTTAGAAAAAATCCAAATTTTTTTTTTTTTTTTTCCGTTTTTTTTCTAAGTGTCTGATCGAGAGAAGGAAAAAGAGGTGATTTTTAGCCTCTCTCGATTTTGTACTTAGAAAAAATCCAATTTTTTTTTTTTTTTTTTTTTTTTTTCTAAGTGTCCGATCGAGAGAAGGAAAAAGAGGTGATTTTTAGCCTCTCTCGATTTTGTACTTAGAAAAAATCCAAATTTTTTTTTTTTTTTTTCCGTTTTTTTTCTAAGTGTCTGATCGAGAGAAGGAAAAAGAGGTGATTTTTAGCCTCTCTCGATTTTGTACTTAGAAAAAATCCAAATTTTTTTTTTTTTTTTTTTTTTTCTAAGTGTCCGATCGAGAGAAGGAAAAAGAGGTGATTTTTAGCCTCTCTCGATTTTGTACTTAGAAAAAAATCCAAATTTTTTTTTTTTTTTTTTCCGTTTTTTTTCTAAGTGTCTGATCGAGAGAAGGAAAAAGAGGTGATTTTTAGCCTCTCTCGATTTTGTACTTAGAAAAAATCCAAATTTTTTTTTTTTTTTTTTCCGTTTTTTTTCTAAGTGTCTGATCGAGAGAAGGAAAAAGAGGTGATTTTTAGCCTCTCTCGATTTTGTACTTAGAAAAAAATCCAATTTTTTTTTTTTTTTTTTTTTTTTTTCTAAGTGTCCGATCGAGAGAAGGAAAAAGAGGTGATTTTTAGCCTCTCTCGATTTTGTACTTAGAAAAAATCCAAATTTTTTTTTTTTTTTTTTCCGTTTTTTTTCTAAGTGTCTGATCGAGAGAAGGAAAAAGAGGTGATTTTTAGCCTCTCTCGATTTTGTACTTAGAAAAAATCCAAATTTTTTTTTTTTTTTTTTTTTTTTTTCTAAGTGTCCGATCGAGAGAAGGAAAAAGAGGTGATTTTTAGCCTCTCTCGATTTTGTACTTAGAAAAAATCCAAATTTTTTTTTTTTTTTTTTCCGTTTTTTTTCTAAGTGTCTGATCGAGAGAAGGAAAAAGAGGTGATTTTTAGCCTCTCTCGATTTTGTACTTAGAAAACATCCAAATTTTTTTTTTTTTTTTTTTTTTTTTCTAAGTGTCCGATCGAGAGAAGGAAAAAGAGGTGATTTTTAGCCTCTCTCGATTTTGTACTTAGAAAAAAATCCAAATTTTTTTTTTTTTTTTTTCCGTTTTTTTTCTAAGTGTCTGATCGAGAGAAGGAAAAAGAGGTGATTTTTAGCCTCTCTCGATTTTGTACTTAGAAAAAATCCAAATTTTTTTTTTTTTTTTTTCCGTTTTTTTTCTAAGTGTCTGATAGAGAGAAGGAAAAAGAGGTGATTTTTAGCCTCTCTCGATTTTGTACTTAGAAAAAATCCAAATTTTTTTTTTTTTTTTTTTTTTTTTCTAAGTGTCCGATCGAGAGAAGGAAAAAGAGGTGATTTTTAGCCTCTCTCGATTTTGTACTTAGAAAAAAATCCAAATTTTTTTTTTTTTTTTTCCGTTTTTTTTCTAAGTGTCTGAGCGAGAGAAGGAAAAAGAGGTGATTTTTAGCCTCTCTCGATTTTGTACTTAGAAAAAATCCAAATTTTTTTTTTTTTTTTTTCCGTTTTTTTTCTAAGTGTCTGATCGAGAGAAGGAAAAAGAGGTGATTTTTAGCCTCTCTCGATTTTGTACTTAGAAAAAATCCAATTTTTTTTTTTTTTTTTTTTTTTTTCTAAGTCAATCAATCAATCAATGTTTATTTATATAGCCCTAAATCACAAGTGTCTCAAAGGGCTGTACAAGCCACAACGACATCCTCGGTACAGAGCCCACATACGGGCAAGGAAAAACTCACCCCAGTGGGACGTCGGTGAATGACTATGAGAAACCTTGGAGAGGACCGCATATGTGGGTAACCCCCCCCCTCTAGGGGAGACCGAAAGCAACGGATGTCGAGTGGGTCTGACATAACATTGTGAAAGTCCAGTCCACAGTGGATCCAACACATCAGCGGGAGTCCAGTCCACAGCGGGGCCAACAGGAAACCATCCCGAGCGGAGACGGGTCAGCAGCGCAGAGATGTCCCCAACCGATGCACAGGCTAGTGGTCCACCCGGGGTCCCGGCTCTGGACAGCCAGCACTTCATCCATGGCCACCGGACCTATGCAACTCCCCCTCGCAAGGGACAGGGGAGAAGAGGAGAGAAGAAAAGAAACGGCAGATCAACTGGTCTAAAAAAAGGGGGGGTCTATTTAAAGGCTAGATTATACAAATGAGTTTTAAGATGGGACTTAAATGCTTCTACTGAGGTAGCATCTCTAACTGTTACCGGGAGGGCATTCCAGAGTACTGGAGCCCGAATAGAAAACGCTCTATAGCCCGCAGACTTTTTTTTGGCTCTGGGAATCACTAATAAGCCGGAGTTCTTTGAACGCAGATTTCTTGTCGGGACATATGGTACAATACAATCGGCGAGATAGGCTGGAGCTAAACCGTGTAATATTTTATACGTAAGTAGTAAAACCTTAAAGTCGCATCTTAAGTGCACAGGAAGCCAGTGCAAGTGAGCCAGTATAGGTATATATATATGTATATATGTATATAAAGGTATATACAGTATGGCGTAGTGGGTAGAGCAACCGTGCCAGAAACCTGAGGGTTGCAGGTTCGCTCCCCGCCTCTTACCATCCAAAATCGCTGCCGTTGTGTCCTTGGGCAGGACACTTCACCCTTGCCCCCGGTGCCGCTCACACCGGAGAATGAATGATGAATGAATGAGTTGTAAATATGAATGATGGGTTCTCACTTCTCTGTGAAGCGCTTTGAGTGTCTAGAAAAGCGCTATATAAATCTAATCCATTATTATTAAATCCATTATAGGCGTAATATGATCAAACTTTCTTGTTTTTGTCAAAAGCCTTGCAGCCGCATTTTGTACCAACTGTAATCTTTTAATGCTAGACATAGGGAGGCCCGAAAATAATACGTTACAGTAATCGAGACGAGATGTAACGAACGCATGAATAATGATCTCAGCGTCGCTAGTGGACAAGATGGAACGAATTTTAGCGATATTACGGAGATGAAAGAAGGCCGTTTTAGTAACACTCTTAATGTGTGACTCAAACGAGAGAGTTGGGTCGAAGATAATACCCAGATTCTTTACCGAGTCTCCTTGTTTAATTGTTTGGTTGTCAAATGTTAAGGTGGTATTATTAAATAGATGTTGGTGTCTAGCAGGACCGATAATCAGCATTTCCGTTTTCTTAGCGTTGAGTTGCAAAAAGTTAGCGGACATCCATTGTTTAATTTCATTAAGACACGCCTCCAGCTGACTACAGTCCGGCGTGTTGGTCAGCTTTAGGGGCATGTAGAGTTGAGTGTCATCAGCATAACAGTGAAAGCTAACACCGTACTTGCGTATGATGTCACCTAGCGGCAGCATGTAAATACTAAAGAGTGCAGGGCCAAGAACTGAACCCTGGGGAACTCCGCACGTTACCTTGACATAGTCCGAGGTCACATTGTTATGGGAGACGCACTGCATCCTGTCAGTAAGATAAGAGTTAAACCAAGACAAGGCTAAGTCTGACATACCAATACGTGTTTTGATACGCTCTAATAAAATATTATGATCGACGGTATCGAAAGCAGCGCTAAGATCAAGAAGCAGCAACATAGATGACGCATCAGAATCCATCGTTAGCAATAGATCATTAGTCATTTTTGCGAGGGCTGTCTCCGTAGAGTGATTTGCCCTGAAACCGGATTGAAAAGGTTCACAGAGATTGTTAGTCACTAAGTGTTCATTTAGCTGCTGTGCAACAGTTTTTTCGAGAATTTTGGAAATAAACGGAAGGTGGGAGACCGGTCGGTAGTTTACCATGAGGTCAGGATCGAGGTTAGGTCTTTTGAGCAGAGGATGAATAACCGCTTTTTTGAATGCTAGGGGAACAGTGCCGGAGGAAAGTGATAAGTTTATAATATTTAACACTGATGGACCTAATAATACAAACAGTTCCTTGATAAGTTTCCCAGGAAGTGGGTCAAGTAAACATGTTGTTTGTTTTATCCCACTTACACGCTGTAATAATTCCTCTAATGTTATTTCATCAAAAATAGAGAGACTATTTTGGAGGGCAGTGTCCGTCGTATATACAGTCGTATTTGTGTTAATAGAGCCCAGTTGTAGCTGGGATGCGTTGTCTTTAATCTCCTTTCTAATGAGTTCAATTTTCTTATTAAAGAAATTCATAAAATCATCTGCCGAGTGGGTGGAGCTACTGGGAGGAGTCCCTTGTTGGGTTAGCGATGCTACTGTACTAAACAGAAATTTAGGATCGTTTTTGTTGAGGCGGATGAGATTTGAGTAGTATTTAGCTTTAGCTAAGGTAAGCATGCGTTTATAAGTTATTAAACTATCACTCCATGCTTGATGGAAAACCTCAAGTTTAGTCGCGCGCCATTTGCGTTCCAGTTTTCTACATGATAATTTATGAGCTCTAATTTCTTCTGTAAACCATGGGGTGCGCCTTTTAGGGGCCCTTTTTTGCTTTAGCGGTGCTATACTATCAATAATTTCGCGCAAGGCATCGTCAAAGTTGTTAGTGAGTTTATCAATAGAGCCGACATAATTTGGGAATGGTGCTATTACCGAAGGCAGTAGGTCAGCAAGAGTCATCGTTGTGGCAGCATTAATGTTGCGGCCGCTATAGCAGTTATTATTATTATTAGCTTGTTGACAAAGAGTCAAAACTTCAAATTTTATAAGGTAATGATCGGACATTACTTTAGTATATGGAAGTATCATAACTTTGGAGGTGGTGACACCCCTGACAAGCACTAGATCTATTGTATTACCGTTGCGATGCGTGGGTTCATGTATTATTTGTGTAAGACCACAGCTATCAATTATGGTTTGGAGCGCCACGCACTGAGGGTCCGATGGGGTATTCATATGGATATTAAAGTCCCCCATTATGATTATATTGTCGGCGTGCGTCACTAGATCAGCAACGAACTCTGAGAATTCACTGATAAAGTCCGAATAGGGCCCAGGGGGGCGGTAGATAACAGCCAGGTCGAGAGGTAGCGGTGTGACAGACCTCATAGTAAGCACCTCAAACGATTTATATTTATTATTTAGGTTAGGGGTAAGGTTGAAATTTTCATTGTATATTAGTGCGACACCCCCTCCCCTTTTAAGAGGGCGGGCAACATGCGCATTCGTATAGTTAGGAGGAGATGCCTCATTGAGCGCAAAAAATTCGTCCGGTTTGAGCCAGGTTTCGCTAAGACCAATGACGTTAAGATTGTTGTCTCTAATGACCTCATTAACCAATAACGCCTTGGGAGACAATGATCTTATGTTTAAAAAGCCCATATTATAGGTATTGGGCTGTTTTGACGAGTTTTTGTTAAGATTATCCGTAGTGGCAATATTAACAATGTTGCGTTTATTATGCGTAGTGCACTTTAAATAGTTTCGACCATATCTAGGAATTGATATGACGGGAATTTTCCGATTGTTTGCTTGGTGCTGCAATAGACTGGACATATCATAATTTGCCACCTCAGTAGAATGCATGTCCACCTCTGACACAGACACAACAGAAAAAACATTATGTGAATTGTGTATTATTCTAAGAGAATTGCTATGCGTACATGGATTATCCAGCCTGGCGCTGGCTAGTTCTAGCTTAACTGACTCCTCACCCGGACTAACAGACATTGTAATTGCCTGTGACCGGGCTTGCTCTAGTGTAGTCAGTCAAGTGAGACTTAAATAGTAGTCTATGTTTCTAGACAGGATGATGGCGCCTTCCTGGTTAGGGTGAAGGCCGTCTCTCATCAGCAAGCCTGGTTTGCCCCAGAAAGAGGGCCAGTTATCAATAAACGTTAGTCCCTTCTGCCTACAGTAGCTAGCCAACCACTTGTTAAGCGAGACTAATCTGCTATATCTCTCATCATTGCCTCTCGCAGGCAGGGGGCCAGAGACAATTACTCGATGCCTGGACATCTTTCTGGCGAGATCACAAGTCCTGGCTATGTTTCTCTTTGTAATCTCTGACTGTCTCATTCTAGTGTCATTGGAGCCAACGTGTACAACTATATTCGCATAATTAGTGGTGCGATTAGCCTGTCGTACGTGTTTACTAGGCCTGTTGCGAGTTAGCTCCCTAAGATTAGCTTCAATGTCAGGTGCTCTGGCCCCGGGGATACACTTTATTGTGGCTGGTTTGCTAAGCTTTATGTTTCGGGTGATGGAGTCCCCTATAACTAAGGTGTGGTGCCCGGTAGACTGGGGTGTAGGACTAGCTAAAGAGCTAAATCTATTATGCGTCTCAACCGGTACACCGTAGCTTGTAGGCCGCTTAGGACTGCTACAAGCTGGGCTAGTTAGCTCGCTACAGCTAACGCTAGCAGATGTGTCCGCAACATCTAAAGTTACGACATTACTCTGCTCTAACTGGCGGACACGGCCCTCTAGCAGAGCCAACCTCTCCGTGAGTATGGTGCAAGACGCGCAGGAAGCCATTACTCACAGTGTTTTCTGTCACCGAGTGAAGTTCCTGCTGTCCTCAGGGAAGTGGTCGCGGTCTGTAGGAGTAGCTTCTTACTGACCGGCGCTGCCTTTCTCCGCGCTAGCTTAGCAGCTAGCTAGCTGAGGAAAGGGTGGTGGGACAGAGATCGGGTGATTTGCAAGTTAAATAGTACCACTAAAAAATGTTTAAAAGAAAGCTGTAGAACAATTAAAAGCACACAGATAGAGCGCTACTTAGCTTTTTAGCAACAGCGAACAGACGGCGACATATACACATACTGTACATATACATTCACTGTACAAACACACATATACACATACTGTACATATACATTCACTGTACAAAAATACATATACACATACTGTACATATACATTCACTGTACAAACATACATATACACATACTATACATATACATTCACGGTACAAACACACATATACACATACTGTACATATACATTCACTGTACAAACACACACATACATATACTGTACATATACATTCACTGTACAAACACACATACTGTATACACATACTGTACATATACATTCACTGTACAAACATACATATACTGTACATATACATTCACTGTACAAGCACACATATACACATACTGTACATATACATTCACTGTACAAACATACATATACACATACTGTACATATACATTCATTATACAAGCACACATATACACATACTGTACATATACATTCACTGTACAAACATACATATACACATACTGTACATATACATTCACTGTACAAACATACATATACACATACTGTACATATACATTCACTGTACAAACATACATATACACATACTGTACATATACATTCATTATACAAGCACACATATACACATACTGTACATATACATTCACTGTACAAACATACATATACACATACTGTACATATACATTCACTGTACAAACATACATATACACATACTGTACATATACATTCACTGTACAAACATACATATACACATACTGTACATATACATTCACTGTACAAGCACACATATACACATACTGTACATATACATTCACTGTACAAACATACATACTGTATACACATACTGTACATATACATTCACTGTACAAGCACACATATACACATACTGTACATATACATTCACTGTACAAACATACATACTGTATACACATACTGTACATATACATTCACTGTACAAACATACATATACACATACTGTACATATACATTCACTGTACAAACATACATATACACATACTGTACATATACATTCACTGTACAAACATACATATACACATACTGTACATATACATTCACTGTACAAACATACATATACACATACTGTACATATACATTCACTGTACAAGCACACATATACACATACTGTACATATACATTCACTGTTCAAACACACATATACACATACTGTACATATACATTCGCCGTACACACATATACACATACTGTACATATACATTCGCCGTACAAGCACACATACACATACTGTACATATACAAGTACATATGCACACATACACTCATGCACATAATCACGTTTCATCAAACATATATTAATGTTGTTGCCCTAGGGTAAACTGGGTATAACACATGGCACACTGACAAAGCTTAACCTATTGTTACTATAACAATCTACAAGGTTAAGGTTGCTTCTCTTTCTTCCCCTCCATTTTTCTGCATTATTTCGTATCTCAAGTTATCATGACGTATATTTATTGTTGCATTTGAACAACTGTATTGTTGATAATAAAGGTAAAGTATTGGTATTGTTTATTATCAATAGTGATATTTCTATTGGTATTCATATTGCTCCATTTGTAGTGTAATAATGCTCATTGTCATTTCTGTATTATTTTTTATTTTTGCTAACTGCTTATTTGCTATTACTTTTACCATCATATTTGTACATGTCCTATTTGCTGATGTTGCTCTGTTGTTGTTGTTGTTGTTGTTGTGTTTGCTGTTGTTGTTTTTGTTGTTGTTGTTTTTGTCTCTCTGTCTAATCCCCCTCTTGTCCCCACAATTCCCCCCTCTGTCTTCCTTTTTCTCTCTTTCTATCCCCTCCTGCTCCGGCCCGGCTGCACCAAATGATAATATAAATACATTTAATAAAGTCAAATACAAATAAGGCAACAAGAGAAGTATCCTACACTTCTCTTTTGTAAAGTCAATCTGAACAGCCGATATGATCATCTACATCTACTATATGATCATCTACATCTACTATATGATCATCTACATCTACTATATGATCATCTACATCTACTATATGATCATCTACATCTACTATATGATCATCTACATCTACTATATGATCATCTACATCTACTATATGATCATCTACATCTACTATATGATCATCTACATCTACTATATGATCATCTACATCTACTATATGATCATCTACATCTACTATATGATCATCTACATCTACTATATGATCATCTACATCTACTATATGATCATCTACATCTACTATATGATCATCTACATCTACTATATGATCATCTACATCTACTATATGATCATCTACATCTACTATATGATCATCTACATCTACTATATGATCATCTACATCTACTATATGATCATCTACATCTACTATATGATCATCTACATCTACTATATGATCATCTACATCTACTATATGATCATCTACATCTACTATATGATCATCTACATCTGCTATATGATCATCTACATCTACTATATGATCATCTACATCTACTATATGATCATCTACATCAACTATATGATCATCTACATCTACTATATGATCATCTACATCTACTATATGATCATCTACATCTACTATATGATCATCTACATCTACTATATGATCATCTACATCAACTATATGATCATCTACATCTACTATATGATCATCTACATCTACTATATGATCATCTACATCTACTATATGATCATCTACATCTACTATATGATCATCTACATCTACTATATGATCATCTACATCTACTATATGATCATCTACATCTACTATATGATCATCTACATCTACTATATGATCATCTACATCTGCTATATGATCATCTACATCTGCTATATGATCATCTACATCTGCTATATGATCATCTACATCTGCTATATGATCATCTACATCTACTATATGATCATCTACATCTACTATATGATCATCTACATCTACTATATGATCATCTACATCTACTATATGATCATCTACATCTACTATATGATCATCTACATCTACTATATGATCATCTACATCTACTATATGATCATCTACATCTACTATATGATCATCTACATCTACTATATGATCATCTACATCTACTATATGATCATCTACATCTACTATATGATCATCTACATCTACTATATGATCATCTACATCTACTATATGATCATCTACATCTACTATATGATCATCTACATCTACTATATGATCATCTACATCTACTATATGATCATCTACATCTACTATATGATCATCTACATCTACTATATGATCATCTACATCTGCTATATGATCATCTACATCTGCTATATGATCATCTACATCTACTATATGATCATCTACATCTACTATATGATCATCTACATCAACTATATGATCATCTACATCTACTATATGATCATCTACATCTACTATATGATCATCTACATCTACTATATGATCATCTACATCTACTATATGATCATCTACATCTACTATATGATCATCTACATCAACTATATGATCATCTACATCTACTATATGATCATCTACATCTACTATATGATCATCTACATCAACTATATGATCATCTACATCTACTATATGATCATCTACATCTACTATATGATCATCTACATCTACTATATGATCATCTACATCTACTATATGATCATCTACATCTACTATATGATCATCTACATCTGCTATATGATCATCTACATCTGCTATATGATCATCTACATCTGCTATATGATCATCTACATCTACTATATGATCATCTACATCTACTATATGATCATCTACATCTACTATATGATCATCTACATCTACTATATGATCATCTACATCTACTATATGATCATCTACATCTACTATATGATCATCTACATCTACTATATGATCATCTACATCTACTATATGATCATCTACATCTACTATATGATCATCTACATCTGCTATATGATCATCTACATCTGCTATATGATCATCTACATCTACTATATGATCATCTACATCTACTATATGATCATCTACATCTACTATATGATCATCTACATCTACTATATGATCATCTACATCTACTATATGATCATCTACATCTGCTATATGATCATCTACATCTACTATATGATCATCTACATCTACTATATGATCATCTACATCAACTATATGATCATCTACATCAACTATATGATCATCTACATCTACTATATGATCATCTACATCAACTATATGATCATCTACATCTACTATATGATCATCTACATCTACTATATGATCATCTACATCTACTATATGATCATCTACATCTACTATATGATCATCTACACCTACTATATGATCATCTACATCTACTATATGATCATCTACATCTACTATATGATCTACATCTACTATATGATCATCTACATCTACTATATGATCATCTACATCTGCTATATGATCATCTACATCTACTATATGATCATCTACATCTACTATATGATCATCTACATCTACTATATGATCATCTACATCAACTATATGATCATCTACATCTACTATATGATCATCTACATCAACTATATGATCATCTACATCTACTATATGATCATCTACATCTACTATATGATCATCTACATCAACTATATGATCATCTACATCTACTATATGATCATCTACATCTACTATATGGTCACCTACATCTACTATATGATCATCTACATCTACTATATGATCATCTACATCAACTATATGATCATCTACATCTACTATATGATCATCTACATCTACTATATGATCATCTACATCTACTATATGATCATGTACATCTACTATATGATCATCTACACCTACTATATGATCATCTACATCTACTATATGATCATCTACATGTACTATATGATCTACATCTACTATATGATCATCTACATCTACTATATGATCATCTACATCTACTATATGATCATCTACATCTACTATATGATCATCTACATCTACTATATGATCATCTACATCTACTATATGATCATCTACATCTACTATATGATCATCTACACCTACTATATGATCATCTACATCTACTATATGATCATCTACATCTACTATATGATCTACATCTACTATATGATCATCTACATCAACTATATGATCATCTACATCTACTATATGATCATCTACATCTACTATATGATCATCTACATCTACTATATGATCATCTACATCTACTATATGATCATCTACATCTACTATATGATCATCTACATCTACTATATGATCATCTACATCTACTATATGATCATCTACATCTACTATATGATCATCTACATCTACTATATGATCATCTACATCTGCTATATGATCATCTACATCTACTATATGATCATCTACATCTACTATATGATCATCTACATCTACTATATGATCATCTACATCTACTATATGATCATCTACATCTACTATATGATCATCTACATCTACTATATGATCATCTACATCTACTATATGATCATCTACATCAACTATATGATCATCTACATCTACTATATGATCATGTACATCTACTATATGATCATCTACATCTACTATATGATCATCTACATCTACTATATGATCATCTACATCTACTATATGATCATCTACATCTACTATATGGTCACCTACATCTACTATATGATCATCTACATCTACTATATGATCATCTACATCAACTATATGATCATCTACATCTACTATATGATCATCTACATCTACTATATGATCATCTACATCTACTATATGATCATGTACATCTACTATATGATCATCTACACCTACTATATGATCATCTACATCTACTATATGATCATCTACATCTACTATATGATCTACATCTACTATATGATCATCTACATCTACTATATGATCATCTACATCTACTATATGATCATCTACATCTACTATATGATCATCTACATCTACTATATGATCATCTACATCTACTATATGATCATCTACATCTACTATATGATCATCTACACCTACTATATGATCATCTACATCTACTATATGATCATCTACATCTACTATATGATCTACATCTACTATATGATCATCTACATCAACTATATGATCATCTACATCTACTATATGATCATCTACATCTACTATATGATCATCTACATCTACTATATGATCATCTACATCTACTATATGATCATCTACATCTACTATATGATCATCTACATCTACTATATGATCATCTACATCTACTATATGATCATCTACATCTACTATATGATCATCTACATCTGCTATATGATCATCTACATCTACTATATGATCATCTACATCTACTATATGATCATCTACATCTACTATATGATCATCTACATCTACTATATGATCATCTACATCAACTATATGATCATCTACATCTACTATATGATCATCTACATCTACTATATGATCATCTACATCTACTATATGATCATCTACATCTACTATATGATCATCTACATCTACTATATGATCATCTACATCTACTATATGATCATCTACATCTACTATATGATCATCTACATCTACTATATGATCATCTACATCTACTATATGATCATCTACATCTACTATATGATCATCTACATCTACTATATGATCATCTACATCTACTATATGATTTGCCTGAGAAGCTGGACAGGACAAAAAAATAAAATACTCCAACCTAAAAAATGTTAGACTACACTTTAAAGTTAAACGCCTTAAAACGTACTTTTGTTGTATTTATTTCCAAAGTCACCTCCACCACAGCAGACATCTTCCTCAATCCTATCCCAACATTGGAAAGGTGTTTCACAACAGTGGTTAAGTAGTTATTTTAAGTAATAGATTTCAATATATGGAAATTAATAAGACTAAATCACATCCAGAAAGAGTAACTTGTGGGGTTCCACGAGCCTCGTTATTGGGACCTAAGTTATTTATACTTCATCTAAATGATATTTGTTCAGTATCTAAAAAATGAAATGTATTACGTTTGCAGATGATACAAATGTATATTGTTCAGGAGAAGACTTAAAGAAAGCGTTGAGGGAAATCGAGGTTGAGTTGATTCAGCTAAAAAAATGGTTTAATATTAATAAGTTATCATTAAATGATAACAAAACTAAATGTGTGGTGTTTAGTGGTGCAAAGACAAATTGGAAACAAAATTAAAATTGAATCAAGTGGAAATTGACAGAGTATATGAACTAAATTCTTGGGAATAATAATTGATCATAAATATGTTGGAAGCCGCATATTGAATATATTAAGGAAAAATATCCAAATCCATTGCTAATCTGTATAGAGTAAAACACATGCTGAATAAGAAATGTCTGCATATGTTATATTATTCCTTTATTTTTCCATATTTAACATATTGTTTTGAAGTTTGGGGAAATGTTTATAGAACAAATATAGACCCAATACTTAAACTTAAAAGGCTCATTAGAATAATACACAAAGCATTATTATTATGAACATACCAATCCATTATTTATAAGTTATAATGTGTTAAAATGTTCAGATAATCTATTTTTAAAACAATGGCAATTATGTTTGGAGTAAAGAACCTTCCAGTTTGTATTCTTAGCTTATTTACATTATGAGGAGAAAACGATCATTTACGGGGGATATTGATTTTTTGAAATAGGTCAAGTAAAATAGAAATACAAATGTATTTCAGTTTTAGGAGTTAAATGGTGGACCAACCTCAGTGATGAGTTTTTTGTTATGGTTTAAGAAACCCTTGAAAGGTGAAATGATTGAACATTATAAATTATAGTAACAATTACTTTCATCTTTTAACGTTGATGTTCCAGGTAATTTAATGTTCAGTGAATGTATATGATAGGCCAATATAAGCTTTGGCTTCAGCCTATTCCTTTTTCGGTCTTTCTTTTCTTTTCTTTTCTTTCTGTGTGTAAATGTGTATGATTGTTAATATGTCTAATTTACTGTTAAACTGCTAACACAAAATGGTTGATGGTTGATTATATGACCGAAATAAACTTATTTCATTTATTTATTCATTATCTATCGCACTCATAGTTTTATTCCATTTTGCATCTAATTATTCCTATTGATTTCTTCCCATTTCACTCAAACAACCAAATAAACAAACAAACTTGCAGCTAACCACAATCAGCAGCATACCATTTACGAATACCTTTATTTGTCACTTTCTCATCTTTTCTTCACTTTCGTTTTCCTTTCCAAACAACATCCTGTATCCATCTCTTCCTTACACTTCACACAATGTTTCTATTTTCTCTTCTCCTCTCCTAGAAACCATTCACATAACGTAAGGTTATAAACATCATTTTCCCAATCCATCCTCTCTCTCTCTCTCTCTCTCTCTCTCTCTCTCCCCCCCCCCCCCCCCCCCCCCAAAACCTAACCCTAACCCGCCAGTGCCTCCAACCCGTCGCTTGGTGGCGCCCTGCCGTTCGTGGGTCCCCCGCGGCCCTGTTATCGAAATGTGGTGAGGGGCTCAGACGCCTCAATCAATCAACACAGGAGTCAGAGAGGATGGATCAAAGAAAACATTTGAATACTTTCACCAAACATAACCATACTCACCTGTGTGTTTGGCCACTGTGTGATGCACAACAATTGTCGAGGGGACACATCACACATGTAGGCGTTTTCTTTGATCCATAGGTTGGAGTAGTCGCTGGCGACACTGCAGTGGGGAGCTTAAGCCCCGCCCCCCTGCAGCTCACCTATATATATCCTCCTCCTGCCAGCAGGCTCATTCCCTCTCCGGCCGTGATGAGGGGACATCCGGCCGTGAAGACAAATAGGGAAGCCTCAGGAGATTAGAAGTGCTCCACCTACTAGGGAATTAGAAGTGTCCCAGCAGGCATGAGGTCAAAAGCCAACCTGACGAGGCCTAGGGGGCCGAAACGCGTCGTTGGACAGCCTCAGGGATTTTTGGAGTGTGTCTGCCACCACATTGAGCGCCCGCAATGGGAGTTATGTCGGATGGGGTCCCGGGGGTCCTGCGTTTGGCGTGGGCGTCGCCTTGACGGGTTGTAGACGGACAGTGCACTCCCTTGCCCCTCCCCCTTCCCCTAACCCTAACCCTACGCCCGTAATAACAATATCACTCATATTTGGTTCATTTTCAGTTCACGACATGTAAATGGAGTATTGTTGGCGCTCTCTGGATGTTTTTAGAGAGTATAATGAGCGTAACAGAGGAGCCTCGATATGTTGACTCAATTGTTAGCTATTTATTTACGATTTTGAACGCATTAAAAAGGCCAAGCTTACGTGTTCTTGTGAATGATAAACAGCACATCGCTTTCCAATTGTTGCATATTTCCAGTATGACTGATCTAATAATATGGTCAGAGTGCAGAAGCGTCACTACAGTCACGTAGAATCTACGGAAATAGCCGGAGATATTAGGAACGGAAAATTCCAAATGTCCGACTGAATTTGTGGCATTTTGTGATGTTTAGACGGTATTTTCACATACTTTGGGGATTGTAAATACAATTAATGGATACAATGAAACACAAATAAGCATATAAAAAGTCTACTTGTTTTTCTGCTCTACTGCTACTTTGAGCCTAAATTCAAGCAACATGTTACTCTCAAGTGTAAATCCAAGGAATATGTTGCATTCAAGTGCAGTTTTAAGTCTAAACCAAGGAAGATGTTGAATTCAAGCACAGTTTTAAATCTGGAACCAAGGAACAGATTGTATTCCAGAGCAGTTTTAGGTCTACGTCCAAGTAACACGTTGCATTCAAGTGCAGTTTTAAGTCTGAATCCAAGGAACATGTTGCATTCAAGTGCAGTTTTAAGTCGAGATACAAAGAACATGTTGCATTCAAGTGGAGTTTTAAGTCTAGATCCAAGGAACATGTTGCATTCAAGTGCAGTTTTAAGTCTAGATACAAGGAACATGATGTACAAGTGCAGTTTTAGGTCTAAATCCAAGGAACATGTTGCATTCAAGTGTAGTTTTAAGTCTAGATCCAAGGAACATGTTGCATTCAAGTGGAGTTTTAAGTCTAGATCCAAGGAACATGTTGCATTCAAGTGCAGTTTTAAGTCGAGATACAAAGAAAATGTTGCATTCAAGTGGAGTTTTAAGTGTAGATCCAAGGAACATGTTGCATTCAAGTGCAGTTTTAAGTCGAGATACAAAGAACATGTTGCATTCAAGTGGAGTTTTAAGTGTAGATCCAAGGAACATGTTGCATTCAAGTGCAGTTTTAAGTCTAGATACAAGGAACATGATGTACAAGTGCAGTTTTAGGTCTAAATCCAAGGAACATGTTGCATTCAAGTGCAGTTTTAAGTCTAGATACAAGGAACATGATGTACAAGTGCAGTTTTAGGTCTAAATCCAAGGAACATGTTGCATTCAAGTGCAGTTTTAAGTCTAGATACAAGGAACATGATGTACAAGTGCAGTTTTAGGTCTAAATCCAAGGAACATGTTGCATTCAAGTGCAGTTTTAAGTCTAGATACAAGGAACATGTTGCATTCAAGTGGAGTTTTAAGTGTAGATCCAAGGAACATGTTGCATTCAAGTGCAGTTTTAAGTCGAGATACAAAGAACATGTTGCATTCAAGTGGAGTTTTAAGTGTAGATCCAAGGAACATGTTGCATTCAAGTGCAGTTTTAAGTCTAGATACAAGGAACATGATGTACAAGTGCAGTTTTAGGTCTAAATCCAAGGAACATGTTGCATTCAAGTGCAGTTTTAAGTCTAGATACAAGGAACATGATGTACAAGTGCAGTTTTAGGTCTAAATCCAAGGAACATGTTGCATTCAAGTGCAGTTTTAAGTCTAGATACAAGGAACATGATGTACAAGTGCAGTTTTAGGTCTAAATCCAAGGAACATGTTGCATTCAAGTGCAGTTTTAAGTCCAAATCCACAGAACATGATGTATTCAAGTGCAGTTTTATTTGAGATGAAAGTCATGGATGTGACCCAGCATCTTGACAAGAACAGTAGTACAACCTGGAGAGAATCATCATTGTAGACGGTCACAAGTTCACTTACATCCTCACTTTGCCGTGAAACAAAGTACATTCCGTGTCAAAAACCCCCGACAGCCGGAACATTTAAAAGCTCCTCCCCCACTTACGTCTAAATGAGCGTTGAGTATTTGTGGCATTTTGCAGCAGAAAGACACGTCCATCATCAAGGACTGCATGCCCAAGGTCTACATGGACACCGTTGGTAAGGTTCTTGCTGTACATGTGAAGTATATCTTGGTGAATGCGGTGACTCGTAGCGAATGAGCAGTCATACTTTGATGCAAAGCTTTGAAAGCAGGCCAGGGTTGACTTCATGACACATGCATTAGCCACACGCTCGGGTTGGTCTTCTGGGTTCTCTGAACAGCTTTTAGCGGAACTTCTTGATATTGACAAAATAGCATCGCAAGACTATTTCAGAATGTGTCACCTGACGGCATTCAGCCCTCACCTATGATATTGTCATAGAAAAATACACTGGCCTTTCTCTCTGAGGCTCTCACAGTGGGACATTTTCACTCACTTGTCCTCCTGAGAGGACGTTGCTTCTCAGGAGGAGGTACAGTCGTGGTCAAAAGGTGACATACACGTGTAAATAACATCATGTCATGGCTGTCAATCATTTCTACAACTCTTATTTTTTTTGTGATGTAGTGATTGGAGCACATACTTGTTGTTGTTGTGATGTAGTGATTGGAGCACATACTTGTTGTTGTTGTGATGTAGTGATTGGAGCACATACTTGTTGTTGTTGTGATGTAGTGATTGGAGCACATACTTGTTGTTGTTGTGATGTAGTGATTGGAGCACATACTTGTTGTTGTTGTGATGTAGTGCTTGGAGCACATACTTGTTGTTGTTGTTGTGATGTAGTGATTGGAGCACATACTTGTTGTTGTTGTGATGTAGTGATTGGAGCACATACTTGTTGTTGTTGTGATGTAGTGATTGGAGCACATACTTGTTGTTGTTGTGATGTAGTGATTGGAGCACATACTTGTTGTTGTTGTGATGTAGTGATTGGAGCACATACTTGTTGTTGTTGTGATGTAGTGATTGGAGCACATACTTGTTGTGATGTAGTGATTGGAGCACATACTTGTTGTTGTTGTGATGTAGTGATTGGAGCACATACTTGTTGTTGTTGTGATGTAGTGATTGGAGCACATACTTGTTGTTGTTGTTGTGATGTAGTGATTGGAGCACATACTTGTTGTTGTTGTGATGTAGTGATTGGAGCACATACTTGTTGTTGTTGTGATGTAGTGATTGGAGCACATACTTGTTGTTGTTGTGATGTAGTGATTGGAGCACATACTTGTTGTTGTTGTGATGTAGTGCTTGGAGCACATACTTGTTGTTGTTGTGATGTAGTGATTGGAGCACATACTTGTTGTTGTTGTGATGTAGTGATTGGAGCACATACTTGTTGTTGTTGTGATGTAGTGATTGGAGCACATACTTGTTGTTGTTGTGATGTAGTGATTGGAGCACATACTTGTTGTTGTTGTGATATAGTGATTGGAGCACATACTTGTTGTTGTTGTGATGTAGTGATTGGAGCACATACTTGTTGTTGTTGTGATGTAGTGATTGGAGCACATACTTGTTGTTGTTGTGATGTAGTGATTGGAGCACATACTTGTTGTTGTTGTGATGTAGTGATTGGAGCACATACTTGTTGTTGTTGTGATGTAGTGATTGGAGCACATACTTGTTGTTGTTGTGATGTAGTGATTGGAGCACATACTTGTTGTTGTGATGTAGTGATTGGAGCACATACTTGTTGTTGTTGTGATGTAGTGATTGGAGCACATACTTGTTGTTGTTGTGATGTAGTGATTGGAGCACATACTTGTTGCTCACAAAAAACATTCATGAAGTTTGCTTCTTTTATGAATTTATTATGTGTCTACTGAAAATGTGAGCAAATCTCAATTTTTGTTTCATCTGACCACAGAACTTTCCTCCAGAAGGTCTTATCTTTGTCCATGTGATGTCAGAGGAGACAAACATGGAGTTGTTTGGCCACAATACCCAGCAATATGTTTGGAGGAGAAAGGGTGAGGCCTTTAATCCCAGGAACACCATCCCTACCGTCTGTTAGAATAATTGTTTGTAAGTTATCACAAAAAACTTTGTGTTGAAATGAGTTCCAGGCAAAAAGACAAAAAGCCGTCTTTGAAAGCAACCAAGAAGAAGGCTCGTAAAACTCCACCGGGACTTCAAAGCGGAGAGATGACAGGATCTGCCCAATTTCCAGACAAACTCTTTTTGAAGTATTTTGCGAACTCTTTTTGAACTATTTTAAAACCTCTCCTTTTGAACGGTTGGGTAACCAAAGGCAAGGCTGTTTACGACCCACTTCCCTCTGGAAGCAGCTGTGGTCAGGTGGGGGGAGAAAGTCAAATAAAGAAGGAGGAGTGCAATCTTTTGGAAGAGCGTGCGGAGATACTTTACAAGGGTAGGTATGTCCCGATCCGATATTTGGATCGGATCGGCCGCCGATATTTGCCAAAAAATGCGTATCGGCAAGGCGTGGGAAAATGCCGATCCTGATCCAGTTTTTAATTTAAAAAATCCAGTCCGTGTTTTCCAACGCACCGATTTAAATAATGCATTCCACTTTTCTGCTGCTCCCTAATTTCCGTTCCGCATTTTCCAGCACACCTTCAACACATCTACAGGTCTGTGTCCTAACCGTTAAGACGGCCAAGTGAATTAAAAGTTACCGGTAAAAATGTCAGCTGTCTCTGTGCGATATAGAAAATGACTATATGGTGATATTGGAGTATGCGTTCTCACGCACTTGCTTTTAGCTGCTGGCATTACACTACAGGCTCTCCTCGCTCCTTCTTGTGTCTGCTTCTCACAGACAGACAAGCGCACCTTCTTACACACGTCACGTCATACGTCACGTCACACGTCACGTCATACGTCACGTCATACGTCACACGTCATACGTCATACGTCACACGTCACGTCACACGTCACGTCACACGTCACGTCATACGTCACGTCATACGTCACGTCACACGTCACGTCATACGTCACGTCACACGTCACGTCACACGTCATATGTCACGTCACACGTCATACGTCACGTCACACGTCACGTCACACGTCACGTCACACGTCACGTCACACGTCACGTCACACGTCACGTCACACGTCACGTCACACGTCACACGTCACGTCACACGTCATATGTCACACGTCACGTCACACGTCATACGTCACGTCACACGTCACGTCACACGTCACGTCACACGTCACGTCATATGTCACGTCATACGTCATACGTCACGTCATACGTTGTTGTATATGGAAAAAAACACAATATTTGGTTTAGCAAAAGCTCACTTTTATTTTATAAGAAAAAAAATAAATTAAATAAATAAATAAATATTGACTGTTGCCCCCTTAAAAAAAAATTAAATAAAATATTGACTGTTGTTACCCAAAGTATATTAAGTGGGATTTTTCAGAAAAACAAATATATACAGTAACACAAAAACAAGCTGCCTCTGTGATCACTATAGGTGTATAGCCAGGCCTTGAGGCGTTTTTTCCGGTCCATTATTTTTGCTGCTTATGTGACATCACAGGAAATGACGTAGCTCAGTCTAATGACTGAGCTACGTCATTTCCTGTGATGTCCCACAGGGCATTTCTTGTGGGACGGGATTCATTCCCAGGGATTGGAATAAAGAACCAACTCTTTTTCTTTACTATAGTGGCCTCGATAACGGGAACCGGTTCTCAAAAAGGGATTCGAGTCCATGGAATCGGTTCTTTTCTTATCGAACAACCGAGAGAACCGGTTTCGAACATCATCTCTAGGTAGCAGCATGGCTAACGTTAGCTGTGATGCTAGCGTAGCCGTGTGAGCGGTAATAATGAAGGAATAATTCATTAATTCCCAAGAAAAACAGCAGGGGGTCCATCGTCTGGCGGTGGTTTGGCTTCAAGTGGGAATATGTCGAACAGACAACCGTAATTTGTCAAGTGTGGGGCAAAAGCGTTGCTATAAAAACTAGCATTACTGCTAATATGTAGCATCATTTGAAAAGTTCCCTGCTAGAAAATGAAGAGTGTTTGAAACTCCGCACGTCAACATCTCCATTGTGTATTATTCAAACTCACCTAATTCAGCTGGCTAGTTGTTATCAAGAGCACTAAAACCCTTTTCAACATGAATCTGACAACTAAGTAGGCTAAATAACTTTAAACTTTAATACATGCTCGGCCAGTATCGGTATCGGATCGGAAGTACAAAAACAACATCGGTATCGGATCGGAAGTGCAAAACCCTGGATCGGGACATCCCTATACAAGGGTAAAGTGTGTCCATGCGTGTCTCCTCAATTGAGTCCAAATTGTATTCTGTCTCTGTTTAATTCTTTACCTCTTGTCTTGTTTAATAGATGTCATCAGTGTTTGAACCTGACACGGTCAAGCATGGTGGAGGTAGTATTATGCTCTGGGCCTGTTTTACTGCCAATGGAACTGCTGCTTTACAGAGAGTAAATGTGACAATGAAAAAGGAGGATTACCTCCAAATTGTTCAGGACAAGCTAAAATCCTCAGCCCGGCGGTTGGGTCTTGTTGGGTGTTCCAACAGGACAATGACCCCAAACACACTAACTGCGGAAGCTTGCCCAAAGGGTGGCTACCAAATGTAATACATAATCATACTGACCTACAGGACCAATAATAATAATTGATGACATGTCCACTGTAAAAAGTCATACTGTAAAAACTTGACAGGTCTGTCTCCACAAATTTACTGTAAAAATCATCAGCGGTGCCATTTTTCCTTTGATAGTACTGCAATGTAAAAAAAAAAAAGCGAACAAAGATTTTATGGCAAAAAAAAGTAGCAGCTCAGTTCCCAAAATGTTTCCATATATTAGTAATGCACTGTAAAAAAATGGCCATTGATTTTATAGTAAAAAACTGGCACTAGAATTTTAACAGAAACAAGGTACAGTTTTTTACATTTACAGTAATTTGGTTTTAAAACCACAGAAAATGGTGACTGAGCTGCCAGGTTTTTTTTAGCGAAAAATATATATATATATATTTTTTTTTTTACAGACTAACTAGTTGCGTTTGAATTTGAGAGCCCTGCTCTACGTTCCAGATGTGACTTTTTGGTGCTCTATGAAAAAGGGGCAAAAGTGGTAAAGGAATGGCTAAATTGGGCTAGAATGAAGGTTTTAGAATGACCTTCCCAAAGTCCTGACTTAAACGTGTGGACAATGCTGAAGAAACAAGTCCATGTCAGAAAACTAACACATATAGCTGTAGTGCACCAATTTTGTCAAGAGGAGTGGTCAAGTGGTCAAGCAGAAGCTTGTGGATGGCTACCAAAAGTGGTCAAGTGGTCAAGCAGAAAGCTTGTGGATGGCTACCAAAAGTGGTCAAGTGGTCAAGCAGAAGCTTGTGGATGGCTACCAAAAGTGGTCAAGTGGTCAAGCAGAAAGCTTGTGGATGGCTACCAAAAGTGGTCAAGTGGTCAAGCAGAAAGCTTGTGGATGGCTACCAAAAGTGGTCAAGTGGTCAAGCAGAAGCTTGTGGATGGCTACCAAAAGTGGTCAAGCAGAAGCTTGTGGATGGCTACCAAAAGTGGTCAAGTGGTCAAGCAGAAGCTTGTGGATGGCTACCAAAAGTGGTCAAGTGGTCAAGCAGAAGCTTGTGGATGGCTACCAAAAGTGGTCAAGTGGTCAAGCAGAAGCTTGTGGATGGCTACCAAAAGTGGTCAAGTGGTCAAGCAGCAGCTTGTGGATGGCTACCAAAAGTGGTCAA
This sequence comes from Entelurus aequoreus, assembly GCF_033978785.1. Lineage (NCBI taxonomy): Eukaryota > Metazoa > Chordata > Actinopteri > Syngnathiformes > Syngnathidae > Entelurus > Entelurus aequoreus. The sequence continues at coordinate 24,431,034 of NC_084756.1, read as the reverse complement.
GTGGTCAAGCAGAAGCTTGTGGATGGCTACCAAAAGTGGTCAAGTGGTCAAGCAGAAGCTTGTGGATGGCTACCAAAAGTGGTCAAGTGGTCAAGCAGAAAGCTTGTGGATGGCTACCAAAAGTGGTCAAGTGGTCAAGCAGAAAGCTTGTGGATGGCTACCAAAAGTGGTCAAGTGGTCAAGCAGAAGCTTGTGGATGGCTACCAAAAGTGGTCAAGCAGAAGCTTGTGGATGGCTACCAAAAGTGGTCAAGTGGTCAAGCAGAAGCTTGTGGATGGCTACCAAAAGTGGTCAAGTGGTCAAGCAGAAGCTTGTGGATGGCTACCAAAAGTGGTCAAGTGGTCAAGCAGAAGCTTGTGGATGGCTACCAAAAGTGGTCAAGTGGTCAAGCAGCAGCTTGTGGATGGCTACCAAAAGTGCCTTATTGCAGGTCAACTTGCCAAGGAAGCAAATATTAACATTGCTGTATGTATACTTTTGACCCTCACATTTTCAGTAGACACATAATAAATTCATAAATGAAGCAAACTTCATGAATGTTTTTAGTGAGCAACAAGTATGTGCTCCAATCACTACATCACAACAACAACAAGTATGTGCTCCAATCACTACATCACAACAACAACAAGTATGTGCTCCAATCACTACATCACAACAACAAGTATGTGCTCCAATCACTACATCACAACAACAACAAGTATGTGCTCCAATCACTACATCACAACAACAACAACAAGTATGTACTCCAATCACTACATCACAACAACAACAAGTATGTGCTCCAATCACTACATCACAACAACAAGTATGTGCTCCAATCACTACATCACAACAACAACAAGTATGTGCTCCAATCACTACATCACAACAACAACAAGTATGTGCTCCAATCACTACATCACAACAACAACAAGTATGTGCTCCAATCACTACATCACAACAACAAGTATGTGCTCCAATCACTACATCACAACAACAAGTATGTGCTCCAATCACTACATCACAACAACAACAAGTATGTGCTCCAATCACTACATCACAACAACAACAAGTATGTGCTCCAATCACTACATCACAACAACAACAAGTATGTGCTCCAATCACTACATCACAACAACAACAAGTATGTGCTCCAATCACTACATCACAACAACAACAAGTATGTGCTCCAATCACTACATCACAACAACAAGTATGTGCTCCAATCACTACATCACAACAACAAGTATGTGCTCCAATCACTACATCACAACAACAACAAGTATGTGCTCCAATCACTACATCACAACAACAACAAGTATGTGCTCCAATCACTACATCACAACAACAACAAGTATGTGCTCCAATCACTACATCACAACAACAACAAGTATGTGCTCCAATCACTACATCACAACAACAACAAGTATGTGCTCCAATCACTACATCACAACAACAACAAGTATGTGCTCCAATCACTACATCACAACAACAACAAGTATGTGCTCCAATCACTACATCACAACAACAACAAGTATGTGCTCCAATCACTACATCACAACAACAACAACAAGTATGTGCTCCAATCACTACATCACAACAACAACAAGTATGTGCTCTAATCACTACATCACAACAACAACAAGTATGTGCTCCAATCACTACATCACAACAACAACAAGTATGTGCTCCAATCACTACATCACAACAACAACAAGTATGTGCTCCAATCACTACATCACAACAACAACAAGTATGTGCTCCAATCACTACATCACAACAAGTATGTGCTCCAATCACTACATCACAACAACAACAAGTATGTGCTCCAATCACTACATCACAACAAGTATGTGCTCCAATCACTACATCACAAACAACAAGTATGTGCTCCAATCACTACATCACAACAAGTATGTGCTCCAATCACTACATCACAACAAAATAAGAAATGATTGTAAAGTGAAGACAGCCATGACATGATGTTCTTTATGTACACTTTTGACCAGGACTGTAGGTCAAAGTGACGTGTGTGAAGTTGGCCATACATCTTGTCCAAACCCCCCCAAATGTGTCCCATTTGTTTGTGCTACAACATTTTTTTAATGTTATTAACGTTTTAATATTCATAAGCAGCAACCCCACCTTGTCCACATCTCCCCAAACCAGTCCCGATCGTTTTTTGTCTATTATAGTTCTGAAGTGAATATTTTATGGTTTTATGTTATTAACATGTAATTATTGTGTTAATATTCATAACTAGTCCACAACCATGTCAACATCTTCCCAAACGTGTCCCATTTGTTTGTGCTACACAATAACTTAAAAACTATAATAAATAGTAAGACCAAAAATGTTTGCAGCACAAACCTTTGGGACGCATTTTTTAGGAGATTTTGACATATTACCTTATTTTTCTTTAAAATGTAATATCGGAAATTATCGGTATCGGTTTCAAAAAGTAAAATGTATGGCTTTTTAAAAGGCCGCTGTGTACACGGCCGTAGGGAGAAGTACAGAGCGCCGATAAACCTTGAAGGCACTGCCTTTGCGTGCCGGCCCAGTCACATAATATCTACGGCTTTTCACACACACAAGTGAATGCAAGGCCTACTTGGTCAACAGCCATACAGGTCACACTGAGGGTAGCCGTATAAACAACTTTAACACTGTTACAAATATGCGCCACACTGTGAACCCGCACCAAACAAGAATGACAAACACATTTCGGGAGAACATCCGCACCGTAACACAACAGAACAAATACCCAGAACCCCTTGCAGCACTAACTCTTCCGGGACGCTACAATATACACCACCCGCTACCTCCTCATGCTCTCTCAGGGAGAGCATGTCCCAAATTCCAAGCTGCTGTTTTGAGGCATGTTAAAAAAAAGAATGCACTTTGTGACTTCAATAATAAATATGGCAGTGCCATGTTGGCATTTTTTTCCATAACTTGAGTTGATTTATTTTGAAAAACCTTGTTACATTGTTTAATGCATCCAGCGGGGCATCACAACAACATTAGGCATAATAATGTGTTAATTTTTAACTTTAACTTTTATTCTTTGGCTTTTAACACTACGTGAGTTGTGTGGTCCTGTTTTCCGCTGTGTTTTTAACATGTTGATTTCTATTTACGGTTTTAATTGGTTTTACCTTTTAAAATCATTTTTAATCAGATTTATTTTATATTGGGGTTTTTTTTGTTTGGTTTTTTTTGTATTTATTTTTTGTTTTTATTCAGTCATTGATGGAGCTAAGGATACTATTTGAATATTGTTTTTAATATTGTTGTGCAGCACTTTGGAAACATTTAGTTGTTTAAATGTGCTATATAAATAAAGTGGATTGGATTGGATTAATTCCACGACTGTATATATCGCATCGGTTGATATCGGAATCAGTAATTAAGAGTTGGACAATATCGGCAAAAAAGCCATTATCGGACATTTCTATTCATTATGAATGTGAATGATAGGCAAAAATTCCAAAAAGAGTGCAGCTCCCGTTTAAGGAGATTTGGACAAAGTGGGGGGGGGGGGGGGGGGGGGGAGTGGCTGCTTATGAATATTATAAAATTAATAACATAAAAACTATAATGGGAAGACAACATTTGTTGGACAAGTTTGGGGGGATTTTGACAAGCTGGGGGTGATAAAATAAAAAGCATAAAACTTTAATAACATCAAAACTACAATCACTAGGCCAGAAATGTTTGTAGCACAAACGATAGGGACAAGTTAGGAGTGATTTTGGATGATTTGGGCATCGCACAATATCATTTGATTCTTGGGGGTAATGATTCAGTTCATTATCGCTTCTCGATTCTAAATCTGTACTTTTTAATAACTTTGGATGCCAGTTCTATGGCTAATAACATTCCTCCATAAAATAAATGAACAATTTCTATATTACATCAAATAAACCTGGTTCTGTTGAATAAAATGCTTCCCAAACCTTTAATAGTCAAATACAAATAAGGCAACAAGAGAAGTCATCCAACACTTCTCTTTTCTAAAGTAAATATGTACATCCGATATGATCATCTACATCAGGGGTGTCCAAACTTTTTCCACTGAGGGCCGCACACGGAACAATTTAAGCATGCGGGGGCCATTTGCATATTTTTCATTTTCAAACCTTAACAAAATATATGCTTTTTTTTTTTTTTCAACCTTTAAGGCTCCTGGGGACCATAAAGGGTCTCAGTCATTAAAATGTAAAAAAATAAGTCAAATTATTATTATTTTTTATTTAACGCTTACAGTAAATCTCTATAGCAACTTCAGGTTGATATAAAGTAAAAAAAAAAAAAAAAAAAGGTTTTATGCCTTTTCTGTCAAAGACAACTTTGTTTTTTATAGTAAAACTGAAATATGCAGTATTTAGTCATTAGAGCCCTAAAAGATCAATAATGCAGGACACCATTGATTTTAATTCTTTCATATTTTTGAGTAATCACAGTGAAAAGATACATAAAATCCTACTAAATATATTTGGGATCCAAAAGGTGCCCCACTCATAAAGTGATACATTTTTATTAGTTTTTTAAAAAACTTTTAACACTTAAATTACAAGATCAACTTCAGATATATCTGTCCATTTTACGTTTGAACTATTATTTTGTTTGTATTATGCACTTTTGTCAAATAAAACTTTGATGTTTTTTATGGCAACCACACAATATATGCAATATTTTTTCCACATAAAACATTTTAAAGTGATATTTTTTAAGTAATAATTCATTATGACATAGATTTTTAGTCTTTTTTTTTAGCATTGGCAAAAAAAAGAAAAATAAACAAAGACAAAAGAAAAAAAACCGCCTGCATGGCAGCTTTTGTGTCAACATTGCAACTTTTTCTTGTTAGATTTTACCTCATTCCACTTTTTTAAAATGTTTGCAATATTATCAATTTTGCAATTTTTGCAGAATGTGTGGCGGGCCGGTAAACAATTAGCTGCGGGCCGCACTTTGGACACCCCTGATCTACATCAACTATATGATTTGTCTGAGTTGCTGGACAGGAGAGATTGGAGGAAAAAAAAATAATACAAAATAATCAGGATTGATCTGAAAATCGATTTTTTGGACACTCTTAGACGTCACCAGTCAGAAAATAGATTTCAGAATAACTTCAAAACCGTAACGGCACTAACGAACTAACGGGTGTCAAAAGGTGACGCTCTCATTTTGGTGCGAGTGGGGACTGAGCAGCCAGGAAGCAAGTCTCTAGCGTGTCCACGTATCAAGACGCCAAGTCTTGAAGGTCAGAAGACCTTTTTGCGGCCAATATGATGGACTTGCTGCAGAGGGCGACAAAGTGCGATGCGTTCCTTACCCGGACAGCCGGGCACGAGGGGGCGGGGGATTTGAAGACTCGAGGAGAGAAGGTAGGACGTCACAGGCAGAAGAGGCGGGAGCTGTGGCGCCCGTCTTCGTCGTCGCCCTCTTCATGCGGGATGCGAGGGAGCATGGCGGAGCGGGTCAGACCCCAGAAGCGAGGCGGAGACAAGTCCTTCTTGGTGGCGGTGAACTTCCAACCCATGTGGGAGCCGCAGTTTCGGCACTGGGCGATGGTCCAGGCGTACCTGGGGGCACAACACAATCCGGTCATGGGGAGGAGGGAGGGGCTCGAGGCTGGAGCCTATCCAAGCCGAGTGAGGACATGGCGGTTGTAAATGGACCACGCCAGTGGAAGAAGTTTCCATCTTCACGAGAACCCCATGAAAACCTTTTAGTGTGCCAAAGATTTTGTATCTGTATTTCACATTTTAGCAATTATTTTACTGTATTATCCCCGTTAGAGATGATACACTTTAGAGTAGTCCGTGTACAGCTTGTGTAGTAGTACAGATTTACTATCCAATAGAAATGAGTAGGGGTGTAACGGTACACCAAAAATTTCGGTTGGGTACGTACCTCGGTTTAGAGGTCACGGTTCGGTTCATTCTCGGTACAGTAAGAAAACAACAAAATATAAATGTTTTGGTTATTTATTTACCAAATTTGTAAACAATGGCTTTATCCTTTTAACATTGGGAACACTATAATAATTCTGCCCACGTCAGGGGTGTCCAAACTTTTTCCACTGAGGGCCGCACACGGAAAAATTAAAGCATGTGGGGGCCTTTTTGATATTTTTCTTTTTCAAACCATAACAAAATATATGCATTTTTTATTTATTTTACCTTTAGGGGTATAAACCATAAAGGGTGTCAGTCATTAAAATGTTAAAAATAAGTCAGACTATTTTTTTTTTATTATTATTTAACGCTTACAGTAAATCTCTATATTAACTTCAAGTTGATATAAAGTAATACAAATTAAAAAAAAATGTTTTATGGCTTTTCTGTCAAAAACAACTTAGTTTTTTTTATAGTAAAACTGAAATATGCAGTATTTAGTAATTAGAGCCCTAAAAGATCAATAATGCAGGACACCATTGATTTTAATTCTTTCATATTTTTGAGTAATCACAGTGAAAAGATAAATAAAAAATCACTAAATATATTTGGGATCCAAAAGGTGCCCCACTCATAAAGTGATACATTTTTATTAGGTTTTTCTTTGACTTTCAACACTTAAGTTACGAGATCAACTTCAGATATATCTGTCCATTTTATGCTGGAGCTATTATTTTGTTTGTTTTATGCGCTTTTGTCTAAGAAAACTTTGATGTTTTTATATGGCTACTACACAATATATGCAATATTTACCACATAAAACATTTTAAAGTGAAATATTTGAAGTCATTGGAGCCCTGAAAATAATTCATTATAACATGGATTTTTTGTCTTTTTTTTTTTTTTTTTGAGCAATGGCAAAAAAAGAAAAATGAAGAAAGACAAAAGAAAAAAAAAAACAGCCTGCATGGCAGCTTTTGTGTCAACATTGCAACTTTTTCTTGTTAGATTTCACCTCATTCCACTTTTATTAATGTTCTTTTTTATTTTTACAATAGTATTTCCAGAATGTGTGGCGGGCCGCTAAACAATTAGCTGCGGGCCGCAAATGACCCCCGGGCCGCACTTTGGACACCCCTGGCCCACGTTCATCAACATTGAACTGCCTCAAGTTGTTGCTCAGATTAAATAAAATGACACAACTTTTCTTCTACATATAAAAAGTGCAACATTAAACAGTTTCAAGTCAACTCATCATGCTTCATTTATTACAGCATTTGGGAAGCCTGTAGTTGATTTATTATGTAAATGTTATATTATTATCAACATGTGATAGCAGGGACCCTGCCATTCAAAACTAGGCTGCTGCATTACTAATGTTATATTATTATCAACATGTGATAGCAGGGACCCTGCCATTCTAAACTAGGCTGCTGCATTACTAATGTTATATTATTATCAACATGTGATAGCAGGGACCCTGCCATTCAAAACTAGGCTGCTGCATTACTAATGTTATATTATTATCAACATGTGATAGCAGGGACCCTGCCATTCTAAACTAGGCTGCTGCATTACTAATGTTATATTATTATCAACATGTGATAGCAGGGACCCTGCCATTCTAAACTAGGCTGCTGCATTACTAATGTTATATTATTATCAACATGTGATAGCAGGGACCCTGCCATTCAAAACTAGGCTGCTGCATTACTAATGTTATATTATTATCAACATGTGATAGCAGGGACCCTGCCATTCTAAACTAGGCTGCTGCATTACTAATGTTATATTATTATCAACATGTGATAGCAGGGACCCTGCCATTCAAAACTAGGCTGCTGCATTACTAATGTTATATTATTATCAACATGTGATAGCAGGGACCCTGCCATTCAAAACTAGGCTGCTGCATTACTAATGTTATATTATTATCAACATGTGATGGCAGGGACCCTGCCATTCTAAACTAGGCTGCTGCATTACTAATGTTATATTATTATCAACATGTGATAGCAGGGACCCTGCCATTCTAAACTAGGCTGCTGCATTACTAATGTTATATTATTATCAACATGTGATAGCAGGGACCCTGCCATTCTAAACTAGGCTGCTGCATTACTAATGTTATATTATTATCAACATGTGATAGCAGGGACCCTGCCATTCTAAACTAGGCTGCTGCATTACTAATGTTATATTATTATCAACATGTGATAGCAGGGACCCTGCCATTCAAAACTAGGCTGCTGCATTACTAATGTTATATTATTATCAACATGTGATAGCAGGGACCCTGCCATTCTAAACTAGGCTGCTGCATTACTAATGTTATATTATTATCAACATGTGATAGCAGGGACCCTGCCATTCAAAACTAGGCTGCTGCATTACTAATGTTATATTATTATCAACATGTGATAGCAGGGACCCTGCCATTCAAAACTAGGCTGCTGCATTACTAATGTTATATTATTATCAACATGTGATAGCAGGGACCCTGCCATTCAAAACTAGGCTGCTGCATTACTAATGTTATATTATTATCAACATGTGATAGCAGGGACCCTGCCATTCAAAACTAGGCTGCTGCATTACTAATGATTCATGGAACTATAGCTGAAAAAATAGCAATAGCAATAGGAGAGACTATTCATCCCTGAACACCATGGAGTTCATGTAGGCTTTATGATGCACTTACATTATTATATCAACTATCAGAGACAGAAACTCTTCATTTAACATAATGTCCTTTTTTGCTGCTTCAACACAGCTCAATCAACACAGAAAAAGGTAAAGTGAAATAACAGACAGACAGGGCTTTGTTGTCCGTAACACACACACAGACACAGCAAAATAAGCTAACGTTACGCTAAAAGCGAATTAGCCTTCACCTCAAGCCAGGACTGCGAGCGAGCTGAACTGCCTTTTATATTTCTAGAACGCCAACAGGCTCATAGTGATGTTACTAGTAGTTGACTGGGAGGTGATTATTATCATTTGGGGAGAGTCCGCTGCCTGATGCTTACCTGCTAAACGCTAAGCACTGACTACATGCGCTCTGAATACACACTGCTGATTGGCTGTTACCGCTCTGTGTGTGTAACCAATCAGATGGTTGTGTGGGTGTGACAATGCTGGGTGCTGTGTAGAGGACTGACAGAGAGGCGGCTACTTAATATGTCCGTGTGGAAACTCGTTCGGTTCACCTCCGAACCGAAACCCCGTACCGAAACGGATCAATACAAATACACGTACCGTTACACCCCTAGAAATGAGTCATCACATATTTTAGTGTCTGTCCAAAGCCACATCCGGCTCGACAAAAGCTTTTAATTTGGCCCGCCGAACAACACCCAAATAGGCTTGATGAAACTATTCAAAACAGGGTTGCTCATGAATTTTTTTATATTTATATAGTGCTTTTTTCTAGTGACTCAAAGCGCTTTTACATAGTGAAAGCCAATATCTAAGTTACATTTAAAGCAGTGTGGGTGGCACTGGGAGCAGGTGGGTAAAGTGTCTTGCCCAAGGACACAACGGCAGTGACTAGGATGGCGGAAGCGGGGATTGAACCTGGAACCCTCAAGTTGCTGGCACGGCCACTCTACCAACCGAGCTACACCGCCCCAGTTCTGCCCCCACCCCGCAGGGGGCAACAGTGATGCATATGTGTGACAAGGACGCAGTAGTGGGTAAGTAGAAGAAGATGGTACTCTCGACCCTGAAAAAAATCTAAATAAACCGCAAAAATGGGACTTTTAACAGCGACCGGACAACGAAGTATGAATGTATTGAAATTGCTGACTTTGTGAGGTCTTTTGTATTCGTGGTCGTGTTGTATTTGTTTAACTTTGGCGATCAAAACAAGTTAAATACATGTAGCACTGAATTTCACCAGCAGAGGGCGATAAAGCTACCTGAGGTTCAATATTGTTGAGCCACATGTGTGCAATGTTTGCTGTGTGTATTAACACTAAACCCATCCATTTTATTTATGTAACATACACAATGGATACTTTTGTGACGTTTATATTTTCAGTCTTACAAACCTAAATAAAGGAAGACGTACAAAGAAATACAATTGGGGGAGAATAATCATTCAAAAGAGGGAACATTTTTCAAAACATGTAGCACTGAATTTGACCAGCAGAGGGAGATAAAGCTACCTTTGGCTCAATTACGTGTACAATGTTTGCTGTGTGTATTAACACTAAACCTTCCATTTTATTTATGTAACATACCGTATTTTTCGGACTATAAGTCGCAGTTTTTTTCATAGTTTGGCCGGGGGTGCGACTTATACTCAAGAGCGACTTATGTGTGAAATGATGAACACATTAGCGTAAAATATCCAATAATATTATTGATGTCATTGACGTAAGAGACTAGACGTATAAGATTTCATGGGATTTAGCGATTAGGAGTGACAGTAAACGTATAGCATGTTCTATATGTTATAGTTATTTGAATGACTCTTACCATAATATGTGAGGTTAACATACCAGTTGGTTATTTATGCCTCATATAACGTACACTTATTCAGCCTGTTGTTCACTATTTATTTTAAATTGCCTTTCAAATGTCTATTCTTGCTGTTGGCTTTTAGCAAATACATTTCCCCAAAAAATGCGACTTATACTCCAGTGCGACTTATATATGTTTTTTTCCTTCTTTATTATGCATTTTCGGCCGGTGCGACTTATACTCCGGAGCGTCTTATAGTCCGAAAAATATGGTACACAATGGATACTTTTGTAATGTTTATATTTTCAGTCTTACAAACCTAAATAAAGGAAGGCATACAAAGAAATAAAATAGGGGAGAATAATCATTCAAAAGAGGGAACATTCTTCACAACAAAACTTAGCTTTTGTTCCTTCGTGCTGTTAACTATCTGTCTAGCTGCACACGCTGGAAACGAGTAGCGAGGGCAAAATAATGAATGTATTGACAGTGCAGTGTGAAAACTGATGTGTTTATAAGTAAATACATCCTCGAAGAAATATATCCAGTGGAGGCACTTTTTAAAGAAACATCCACATTTGGATGTGCGGCCCTTGAGACCTTGGGCCCTCCTCATTGTGTAGTTGAGTAGCTCTGCTGTACTGAGGACATGGACCCATTAAGCTACCGGAATGCGACTACGAATGTAAACTGCTCCTCGCAGACCTTCAGAGGAGTCGTAAAGGCTCAGCAAGGTTACTATAAAAGAGTTACAGCATGTTTTGGAGTTTATTACCCTGGAAACCAGCTGTGGAGCGTGGACGGCCTGCCGACCAGGTTGAGGTTGTTGGCCTTGTAGACGGTCAGCGTCTCATGGACGTACCCGTGCGGGTTGACGTAGGCGGCCATGGGACCATAGAGGGACAAGCTGGGGAAGGAAACACAATGTTTGTGTGCTTGAAGAACAAACACAACATAGCCAACAGAGACTCCAGACTAAGGACGAGTGGTCTTTTATTTGATTGTTATCCACTTGAGACTGATCAAATGTACTGAACAAGATATGTTCCACTCGTGAGAATCAGTGAAACCTGAGTCTTTGTTAAGCCATTAATCAGTCAAACTCGAGTCTTTGTTAACCCATTAGTCAGTGAAACTCGAGTCTTCGTTAACCCACTAGTCAGTGAAACTCGAGTCTTCCTTAACCCATTATTCAGACAAAACTTGAGTCTTCGTTAACCCACTAGTCAGTGAAACTCGAGTCTTCCTTAACCCATTAGTCAGACAAACTTGAGTCTTTGTTAACCCATTAGTCAGTGAAACTCGAGTCTTCCTTAACCCATTAGTCAGACAAACTTGAGTCTTTGTTAAGCCATTAATCAGTCAAACTCGAGTCTTTGTTAAGCCATTAATCAGTCAAACTCGAGTCTTCCTTAACCCACTAGTCAGGCAAACTTGAGTCTTTGTTAAGCCATTAATCAGTCAAACTTGAGTCTTTGTTAACCCATTAGTCAGTGAAACTCGAGTCTTCCTTAACCCACGAGTCAGTGGAACTCGAGTCTTCCTTAACCCACTAGTCAGACAAACTCGAGTCTTCGTTAACCCATTAGTCAGACAAACTTGAGTCTTTGTTAAGTCATTAATCAGTCAAACTCGAGTATTTGTTAACCCATTAGTCAGTGAAACTCGAGTCTTCGTTAACCCACTAGTCAGTGAAACTCGAGTCTTCCTTAACCCATTAGTCAGACAAACTCCAGTCTTCCTTAACCCATTAGTCAGTGAAACTCGAGTCTTCCTTAACCCATTAGTCAGACAAACTTGAGTCTTTGTTAAGCCATTAGTCAGTGAAACTCGAGTCTTCGTTAACCCACGAGTCAGTGGAACTCGAGTCTTCCTTAACCCACTAGTCAGACAAACTCGAGTCTTCGTTAACCCATTAGTCAGACAAACTTGAGTCTTTGTTAAGCCATTAATCAGTCAAACTCGAGTCTTTGTTAACCCATTAGTCAGTGAAACTCGAGTCTTCGTTAACCCACTAGTCAGTGAAACTCGAGTCTTCCTTAACCCATTATTCAGACAAAACTTGAGTCTTCGTTAACCCACTAGTCAGTGAAACTCGAGTCTTCCTTAACCCATTAGTCAGACAAACTTGAGTCTTTGTTAACCCATTAGTCAGTGAAACTCGAGTCTTCCTTAACCCATTAGTCAGACAAACTTGAGTCTTTGTTAAGCCATTAATCAGTCAAACTCGAGTCTTTGTTAAGCCATTAATCAGTCAAACTCGAGTCTTCCTTAACCCACTAGTCAGGCAAACTTGAGTCTTTGTTAAGCCATTAATCAGTCAAACTTGAGTCTTTGTTAACCCATTAGTCAGTGAAACTCGAGTCTTCCTTAACCCACGAGTCAGTGGAACTCGAGTCTTCCTTAACCCACTAGTCAGACAAACTCGAGTCTTCGTTAACCCATTAGTCAGACAAACTTGAGTCTTTGTTAAGTCATTAATCAGTCAAACTCGAGTATTTGTTAACCCATTAGTCAGTGAAACTCGAGTCTTCGTTAACCCACTAGTCAGACAAACTTGAGTCTTTGTTAAGCCATTAGTCAGTCAAACTCGAGTCTTTGTTAACCCATTAGTCAGTGAAACTCGAGTCTTCCTTAACCCATTAGTCAGACAAACTTGAGTCTTTGTTAAGCCATTAGTCAGTGAAACTCGAGTCTTCGTTAACCCACGAGTCAGTGGAACTCGAGTCTTCCTTAACCCACTAGTCAGACAAACTCGAGTCTTCGTTAACCCATTAGTCAGACAAACTTGAGTCTTTGTTAAGTCATTAATCAGTCAAACTCGAGTCTTTGTTAACCCATTAGTCAGTGAATCTCGAGTCTTCGTTAACCCACTAGTCAGTGAAACTCGAGTCTTCCTTAACCCATTAGTCAGACAAACTCGAGTCTTCGTTTACCCATTAGTCAGTGAAACTCGAGTCTTCCTTAACCCATTAGTCAGACAAACTTGAGTCTTTGTTAAGCCATTAGTCAGTGAAACTCGAGTCTTCGTTAACCCATTAGTCAGACAAACTTGAGTCTTTGTTAACCCATTAGTCAGTGAAACTCGAGTCTTCCTTAACCCATTAGTCAGACAAACTTGAGTCTTTGTTAACCCATTAGTCAGTGAAACTCGAGTCTTCCTTAACCCACTAGTCAGTGAAACTCGAGTCTTCCTTAACCCATTAGTCAGACAAACTTGAGTCTTCGTTTACCCATTAGTCAGTGAAACTCGAGTCTTCCTTAACCCATTAGTCAGACAAACTCGAGTCTTCCTTAACCCATTAGTCAGACAAACTCCAGTCTTCCTTAACCCATTAGTCAGTGAAACTCGAGTCTTCCTTAACCCATTAGTCAGACAAACTTGAGTCTTTGTTAAGCCATTAATCAGTCAAACTCGAGTCTTTGTTAACCCATTAGTCAGTGTAACTCGAGTCTTCCTTAACCCATTAGTCAGACAAACTTGAGTCTTTGTTAACCCATTAGTCAGTGTAACTCGAGTCTTCGTCAAGCCACGAGTCAGTGAAACTCGAGTCTTCCTTAACCCATTAGTCAGTGAAACTCGAGTCTTCCTTAACCCATTAGTCAGACAAACTTGAGTCTTTGTTAAGCCATTAGTCAGTGAAACTCGAGTCTTCGTTAACCCACGAGTCAGTGGAACTCGAGTATTCGTTAACCCATTAGTCAGACAAACTTGAGTCTTTGTTAAGTCATTAATCAGTCAATCTCGAGTCTTCGTTAACCCACTAGTCAGTGAAACTCGAGTCTTCCTTAACCCATTAGTCAGACAAACTTGAGTCTTCGTTTACCCATTAGTCAGTGAAACTCGAGTCTTCCTTAACCCACTAGTCAGTGAAACTCGAGTCTTCCTTAACCCATTAGTCAGACAAACTCGAGTCTTCGTTTACCCATTAGTCAGTGAAACTCGAGTCTTCCTTAACCCATTAGTCAGACAAACTCCAGTCTTCCTTAACCCATTAGTCAGTGAAACTCGAGTCTTCCTTAACCCATTAGTCAGACAAACTTGAGTCTTTGTTAAGCCATTAATCAGTCAAACTCGAGTCTTTGTTAACCAATTAGTCAGTGTAACTCGAGTCTTCCTTAACCCATTAGTCAGACAAACTTGAGTCTTTGTTAACCCATTAGTCAGTGTAACTCGAGTCTTCGTCAAGCCACGAGTCAGTGAAACTTGAGTCTTCCTTAACCCATTAGTCAGACAAACTCGAGTCTTCGTTTACCCGTTAGTCAGACAAACTCGAGTCTTCCTTAACCCATTAGTCAGTGAAACTTGAGTCTTCCTTAACCCATTAGTCAGACAAACTCCAGTCTTCCTTAACCCATTAGTCAGTGAAACTTGAGTCTTCCTTAACCCATTAGTCAGACAAACTTGAGTCTTTGTTAAGCCATTAATCAGTCAAACTCGAGTCTTTGTTAACCCATTAGTCAGTGTAACTCGAGTCTTCCTTAACCCATTAGTCAGACAAACTTGAGTCTTTGTTAACCCATTAGTCAGTGTAACTCGAGTCTTCGTCAAGCCACGAGTCAGTGAAACTCGAGTCTTCCTTAACCCATTAGTCAGACAAACTTGAGTCTTCGTTTACCCATTAGTCAGTGAAACTCGAGTCTTCCTTAACCCACTAGTCAGTGAAACTCGAGTCTTCCTTAACCCATTAGTCAGACAAACTCGAGTCTTCGTTTACCCATTAGTCAGTGAAACTCGAGTCTTCCTTAACCCATTAGTCAGACAAACTCGAGTCTTCCTTAACCCATTAGTCAGACAAACTCCAGTCTTCCTTAACCCATTAGTCAGTGAAACTCGAGTCTTCCTTAACCCATTAGTCAGACAAACTTGAGTCTTTGTTAAGCCATTAATCAGTCAAACTCGAGTCTTTGTTAACCAATTAGTCAGTGTAACTCGAGTCTTCCTTAACCCATTAGTCAGACAAACTTGAGTCTTTGTTAACCCATTAGTCAGTGTAACTCGAGTCTTCGTCAAGCCACGAGTCAGTGAAACTTGAGTCTTCCTTAACCCATTAGTCAGACAAACTCGAGTCTTCGTTTACCCGTTAGTCAGACAAACTCGAGTCTTCCTTAACCCATTAGTCAGTGAAACTTGAGTCTTCCTTAACCCATTAGTCAGACAAACTCCAGTCTTCCTTAACCCATTAGTCAGTGAAACTTGAGTCTTCCTTAACCCATTAGTCAGACAAACTTGAGTCTTTGTTAAGCCATTAATCAGTCAAACTCGAGTCTTTGTTAACCCATTAGTCAGTGTAACTCGAGTCTTCCTTAACCCATTAGTCAGACAAACTTGAGTCTTTGTTAACCCATTAGTCAGTGTAACTCGAGTCTTCGTCAAGCCACGAGTCAGTGAAACTCGAGTCTTCCTTAACCCATTAGTCAGACAAACTTGAGTCTTCGTTTACCCATTAGTCAGTGAAACTCGAGTCTTCCTTAACCCACTAGTCAGTGAAACTCGAGTCTTCCTTAACCCATTAGTCAGACAAACTCGAGTCTTCGTTTACCCATTAGTCAGTGAAACTCGAGTCTTCCTTAACCCATTAGTCAGACAAACTCGAGTCTTCCTTAACCCATTAGTCAGACAAACTCCAGTCTTCCTTAACCCATTAGTCAGTGAAACTCGAGTCTTCCTTAACCCATTAGTCAGACAAACTTGAGTCTTTGTTAAGCCATTAATCAGTCAAACTCGAGTCTTTGTTAACCAATTAGTCAGTGTAACTCGAGTCTTCCTTAACCCATTAGTCAGACAAACTTGAGTCTTTGTTAACCCATTAGTCAGTGTAACTCGAGTCTTCGTCAAGCCACGAGTCAGTGAAACTTGAGTCTTCCTTAACCCATTAGTCAGACAAACTCGAGTCTTCGTTTACCCGTTAGTCAGACAAACTCGAGTCTTCCTTAACCCATTAGTCAGTGAAACTTGAGTCTTCCTTAACCCATTAGTCAGACAAACTCCAGTCTTCCTTAACCCATTAGTCAGTGAAACTTGAGTCTTCTTTAACCCATTAGTCAGACAAACTTGAGTCTTTGTTAAGCCATTAATCAGTCAAACTCGAGTCTTTGTTAACCCATTAGTCAGTGTAACTCGAGTCTTCCTTAACCCATTAGTCAGACAAACTTGAGTCTTTGTTAACCCATTAGTCAGTGTAACTCGAGTCTTCGTCAAGCCACGAGTCAGTGAAACTCGAGTCTTCCTTAACCCATTAGTCAGACAAACTTGAGTCTTCGTTTACCCATTAGTCAGTGAAACTCGAGTCTTCCTTAACCCACTAGTCAGTGAAACTCGAGTCTTCCTTAACCCATTAGTCAGACAAACTCGAGTCTTCGTTTACCCATTAGTCAGTGAAACTCGAGTCTTCCTTAACCCATTAGTCAGACAAACTCGAGTCTTCCTTAACCCATTAGTCAGACAAACTCCAGTCTTCCTTAACCCATTAGTCAGTGAAACTCGAGTCTTCCTTAACCCATTAGTCAGACAAACTTGAGTCTTTGTTAAGCCATTAATCAGTCAAACTCGAGTCTTTGTTAACCAATTAGTCAGTGTAACTCGAGTCTTCCTTAACCCATTAGTCAGACAAACTTGAGTCTTTGTTAACCCATTAGTCAGTGTAACTCGAGTCTTCGTCAAGCCACGAGTCAGTGAAACTTGAGTCTTCCTTAACCCATTAGTCAGACAAACTCGAGTCTTCGTTTACCCGTTAGTCAGACAAACTCGAGTCTTCCTTAACCCATTAGTCAGTGAAACTTGAGTCTTCCTTAACCCATTAGTCAGACAAACTCCAGTCTTCCTTAACCCATTAGTCAGTGAAACTTGAGTCTTCTTTAACCCATTAGTCAGACAAACTTGAGTCTTTGTTAAGCCATTAATCAGTCAAACTCGAGTCTTTGTTAACCCATTAGTCAGTGTAACTCGAGTCTTCCTTAACCCATTAGTCAGACAAACTTGAGTCTTTGTTAACCCATTAGTCAGTGTAACTCGAGTCTTCGTCAAGCCACGAGTCAGTGAAACTCGAGTCTTCCTTAACCCATTAGTCAGACAAACTTGAGTCTTCGTTTACCCATTAGTCAGTGAAACTCGAGTCTTCCTTAACCCACTAGTCAGTGAAACTCGAGTCTTCCTTAACCCATTAGTCAGACAAACTCGAGTCTTCGTTTACCCATTAGTCAGTGAAACTCGAGTCTTCCTTAACCCATTAGTCAGACAAACTCGAGTCTTCCTTAACCCATTAGTCAGACAAACTCCAGTCTTCCTTAACCCATTAGTCAGTGAAACTCGAGTCTTCCTTAACCCATTAGTCAGACAAACTTGAGTCTTTGTTAAGCCATTAATCAGTCAAACTCGAGTCTTTGTTAACCAATTAGTCAGTGTAACTCGAGTCTTCCTTAACCCATTAGTCAGACAAACTTGAGTCTTTGTTAACCCATTAGTCAGTGTAACTCGAGTCTTCGTCAAGCCACGAGTCAGTGAAACTTGAGTCTTCCTTAACCCATT
This sequence comes from Entelurus aequoreus, assembly GCF_033978785.1. Classification (NCBI taxonomy): domain Eukaryota; kingdom Metazoa; phylum Chordata; class Actinopteri; order Syngnathiformes; family Syngnathidae; genus Entelurus; species Entelurus aequoreus. The sequence continues at coordinate 24,413,148 of NC_084756.1, read as the reverse complement.
AGTCAGACAAACTCGAGTCTTCGTTTACCCGTTAGTCAGACAAACTCGAGTCTTCCTTAACCCATTAGTCAGTGAAACTTGAGTCTTCCTTAACCCATTAGTCAGACAAACTTGAGTCTTTGTTAAGCCATTAATCAGTCAAACTCGAGTCTTTGTTAACCCATTAGTCAGTGTAACTCGAGTCTTCCTTAACCCATTAGTCAGACAAACTTGAGTCTTTGTTAACCCATTAGTCAGTGTAACTCGAGTCTTCGTCAAGCCACGAGTCAGTGAAACTCGAGTCTTCCTTAACCCATTAGTCAGACAAACTTGAGTCTTCGTTTACCCATTAGTCAGTGAAACTCGAGTCTTCCTTAACCCACTAGTCAGTGAAACTCGAGTCTTCCTTAACCCATTAGTCAGACAAACTCGAGTCTTCGTTTACCCATTAGTCAGTGAAACTCGAGTCTTCCTTAACCCATTAGTCAGACAAACTCGAGTCTTCCTTAACCCATTAGTCAGACAAACTCCAGTCTTCCTTAACCCATTAGTCAGTGAAACTCGAGTCTTCCTTAACCCATTAGTCAGACAAACTTGAGTCTTTGTTAAGCCATTAATCAGTCAAACTCGAGTCTTTGTTAACCAATTAGTCAGTGTAACTCGAGTCTTCCTTAACCCATTAGTCAGACAAACTTGAGTCTTTGTTAACCCATTAGTCAGTGTAACTCGAGTCTTCGTCAAGCCACGAGTCAGTGAAACTTGAGTCTTCCTTAACCCATTAGTCAGACAAACTCGAGTCTTCGTTTACCCGTTAGTCAGACAAACTCGAGTCTTCCTTAACCCATTAGTCAGTGAAACTTGAGTCTTCCTTAACCCATTAGTCAGACAAACTTGAGTCTTTGTTAAGCCATTAATCAGTCAAACTCGAGTCTTTGTTAACCCATTAGTCAGTGTAACTCGAGTCTTCCTTAACCCATTAGTCAGACAAACTTGAGTCTTTGTTAACCCATTAGTCAGTGTAACTCGAGTCTTCGTCAAGCCACGAGTCAGTGAAACTCGAGTCTTCCTTAACCCACTAGTCAGACAAACAGTTGAATGTTTAATAATGTAAATACCTCCCAAATTGATGCTTGGCCTCCTAGGCATCAACAATATTTTCCGTGTGGTGGTTTATTAAGTATTATTTGCGCATTTTCTTCTTCAAACATGGATAACAAATACATTACAACCACGAGTTGAGTCAATGTTACTGAAAAAAATGTGGATGAAAACATCCCAACTTCTGATGGTCTTTATGTGTGCATGTCTTGGGAACACTCCAGACCAAGGCAGCAACTTTGCCCTCCAATATATTCTGACCAAAGAGTTTATGTGAGTCTTTATGTGTGCATGTCTTGGGAACACTCCAGACCAAGGCAGCAACTTTACCCTCCAATATATTCTGACCAAAGAGTTTATGTGAGTCTTTATGTGTGCATGTCTTGGGAACACTCCAGACCAAGGCAGCAACTTTGCCCTCCAATATATTCTGACCAAAGAGTTTATGTGAGTCTTTATGTGTGCATGTCTTGGGAACACTCCAGACCAAGGCAGCAACTTTACCCTCCAATATATTCTGACCAAAGAGTTTGTGTTTTTGTGTTTGTCTCTTACCAACATAACTCAAAAAGTTATGGGTGGATTTGAATGAAAACCATTGACCCAATCCAGGTGAAAACTGAGAGACGGCCTAAAACTCACCTGAAGATTTCATTTTTGGTGGTGATTTGAGTGTCTAGGCACTGCTTGCAGCACAATGATGTGCACTGAGGAGGAGACACAATAACATTTTAGAAGGAGTAGCAGTTTTCAAAGGCAAACGTGCAAAAGAAACACCTGCGTTCAAAAAACTCACAAATGAGATCAGCGAGGATCTTTATTAAAAAAAAACTAGGGTTTTGAAACTATTAAAAACTGTATTCGCGATTAATCACAGCTTGTTCATAGTTAACTCAAATTTAATCACAGATAGATATCTTTTTTTTTTTGTCTTTCCTTTCTGCTGAACTTTTAGTTCACCTTAAACAATGCACTCAACTGTAATCCAAACACGGACATGAAGCTCCACCTCTCTTGCCAGCACACCTTTGCTTGGACCATGTCTTCTGACAGTAACACACTGCAAAAACTGAAATCTAAGTAAGATGAAATATCTCAAATAAGGTGATATTTGCTTATTTTCTGTCTGATAAGATCATTCTTCTCACTAAGCAGATTTGATGTGAGAGTGTTTTACTTGTTTTAAGTGTTTTGCTCCTAAATGATGTCAGTAAGATATTACAGCTTGTTGCTGAGATTTGATGAGCTATATTGAGTAAAACATGCTTGAAACTAGAATATCAAGTGTTGTGTCATCAACACTCACAAGTAGAAAACTACTTTTTTAAAGTCATCATTTCTTACTTCAAGCATGAAAAAAAAAATCATGATGCCGAGCGCATATCATGATGTCAAGATAATGGCACTAGCATTTACTTCATTTAAGAATATTTTTTAACATATTGATGAAGAAGGTCTCATTTTTTTTCTAGCAAGAAAAGTACACTTGTTATTAGTGAGAATATACTTATTTTAAGCTATTTTGGGTTCATTGAGGTTAGCTAATTTTACTTGTTTTGGAAAGTCTTGACAAGCCAAATTTTCTTGTTCTATTGGCAGATAATTTTGCTTAGTTCAAATAAAATACCCCTCATTTTTGTTTTTTGTTTTTCTTGTTTTTGAACACTGACTTTTTGCAGTGTAGAAGATTGTCGGGATAACAACTTCTCTTGGTTTTAGATCTGGGATTTCCAAAATGTACCTTTTTCTTTGTGCATTTCTGCTCGCTATTTTCCTGCTTGTGGCTCAACTCCACCTGAACGCCATTACATTTTCCACCAGGGCAAAAAGGAGTCAGGATGCTTGTGTGTTTAAAAAAATTGCGCCGTTAAAAGGAACTTACAGTTATCGCGTTAACTTTGACAGCCCTAATAAAAACCTGACGCCACAGATTTTGTCTAACGAGCGAGACCGGGCTATGAAAATCCTTAGCGGCAGAGTGCCCTGCTATTCATGCACACAAGTGGGTTTAAACTAGGGCTGCAACTAACAACTAATTTGATCATCGATTAATCTGTCGATTATTACTTCGATTAATCGATTAATAATCGGATAAAAGAGACAAACTACATTTCTATCCTTTCCAGTATTTTATTGAAAAAAAAACATACTTATTTTGATTATTGTTTCTCAGCTGTTTGTAAATGTTGCAGTTTATAAATAAAATTTTATTAAAAAAATAAAAAATAAATACATTAAAAGGAGCCTCTGCGCATGCGCATAGCATAGATCCAACGAATCGATGACTAAATTAATCGCCAACTATTTTTATAATCGATTTTAATCGATTTAATCGATTGCTGGTTTTAGATCTGGGATTTCCAAAATGTACCTTTTTCTTCGTGCATTTCTGCTCGCTATTTTCCCGCTTGTGGCTCAACTCCACCTGAACGCCATTACATTTTCCACCAGGGCAAAAAGGAGTCAGGATGCTTGTGTGTTTAAAAAAATTGCGCCATTAAAAGGAACTTAGTTATTATCGCGTTAACTTTGACGGCCCTAATAAAAACCTGACGCCACAGATTTTGTCTCTTACAAGCGAGACCGGGCTATGAAAATCCTTAGCGGCAGAGTGCCCTGCTATTCATGCACACAAGTGGGTTTAAACTAGGGCTGCAACTAACAACTAATTTGATCATCGATTAATCTGTCGATTATTACTTCAATTAATCGATTAATAATCCGATAAAAGAGACAAACTACATTTCTATCTTTTCCAGTATTTTATTGAAAAAAACCAGCATACTGGCACCATACTTATTTTGATTATTGTTTCTCAGCTGTCTGTAAATGTTGCAGTTTATAAATAAAAGTTTATTAAAAAGTAAAAAATTAAATAAAAAATAAATAAATTAAAAAGAGCCTCTGCGCATGCGCATAGCATAGATCCAATGAATCGATGACTAAATGAATCACCAACTATTTTTATAATCGATTAGTTGTTGCAGCCCTAGTTTAAACTAGTACTTTTTTTTTTGTACCCGGTCCATGATGTCCAGCTCACAGCGAAGCCTCTGAATGGCGCTGCCGATCTTCAGCAGCTGGAGCCTCAGTGTGTCGTCTATGGGCAGACAGGCTGCCACTCTGTAGGAGAAGTCTGACAGTAACCACACAGGAGGGGAGGAAGGAGAGAGGGACGACAAGGAGGAAGGACAGAGAACACGCACAACACAAACAAAGAGACAAATGGCGCGCGTGTGTGTGGGTCGGCCATCCACGTGCTATAAACAGAGCGGAAGCTAACCTATGGCGTTGGTCGGCAGAGAGTCATCCTTCAGATTCTCGTCCCACTCGTGGAGTTGCTTCTTTACTCTGTTCATGAGGGACTCCTGCAGGGACAGAAGAGACCCCCCCTCTCCGGTTTATATCCAGATTCTAAGACTGTCGGCATGCAGCAGGCGGGCACTTCTCACGGAGTCATAGAGGGCGTAGACCCACGGCGGCCATGGCGTCAGACCGGCACAGTGGAACTTCCTCTGTGAAGAACAGGAGACGAGCACAAATGTAATGAAACAACGTTCCTTCTAAGGCAGCGTTTTTCAACCACACTAAATATTGTCTGGTGTGCCGTGGGAAATGATGCAACTTCACCTAATTGGTCCAAAAAATATTATTTGCAACTCAATAATTATAATCTGCATGTCTGTGCTGTGTAGAGCTCGGCAGGGTGACCATGTAGTACTCCATACCAGTAGGTGGCAGCAGGTAGTTCACTGCTTTGTAGAAGTCGGAACGCGTCAAGGATGGTTTGTCGTGATCCCAATATGCAGAGCACAGCAGGAGACGGCGTGCAGGTAAAAAAGGTATGTAATGCTTAAACCAAAAATGAACAAAACGTAAAGGAAAAGGCAATGAAGGATAGGGATGGCTATGCAAAACGAAAGTAAAACCGAACTGGGTACAAAGTAAACAAAAACAGAATGCTGGACGACAGCAAAGACTTACAGCATGTGGCGCAGAGATGGCGTCCACAAAGTCATAGTCCCTAAGAGGAGTTCCTTAAAGTACGACCCCCTTTTTGTGCCGAAAAATGGCCAAAAACCATCGCAGCAAAGTTTGGCGCTATACCACGCCCACATCTTAGGGCGTAGGAAAAATTTGTTCTTAATTTATCACCGCCTATATGTGTAGTATATGTCATTTTAACCCCGACTCATTTGGTCAAAGTCCCTACGAGAATTTCCTGAAAGTACGACCCTCTTTTTTTGCCGAAAAATGGCCAAAAGCCATCAGAGCAAAGTTTGGCACCATACCACGCCCACATCTTAGGGCGAAGGAAAAATGGTTCTCAATTTATCACCGCCCATATGTGTAGTATCTGTCATTTTAACCCCGACTCATTTGGTCAAAGTTCCTAGGAGGAGTCCGTTAAAGTACGACCCCCTTTTTGTGCCGAAAAATGGCCAAAAACCATCGGAGCAAAGTTTGGCGCCATCCCACGTCCACATCTTAGGGCGTAGGAAAAATGGTTCTCAATTTATCACCGCCTATATGTGTAGTATCTGTCATTTTAACCCTGACTCATTTGGTCAAAGACCCTACGAGGAGTTCCTTTAAGTATGACCCCCTTTTTGTGCCGCAAAATGGCCAAAAACCATCGGAGCAAAGTTTGGCGCCATACCATGCCCACATCTTTAGGGCGTAGGAAAAATGTGTTCTTAATTTAACACCGCCTATATGTGTAGTATCTGTCATTTTAACCCTGACTCATTTGGTGAAGGTCCCTAGGAAGAGTTCCTTAAAGTACGACCCCCTTTTTTTTGCCGAAAAATGGCCAAAAACCATCTGAGCAAAGTTTGGCGCCATACCATGCCCACATCTTAGGGCGTAGGAAAAATGTGTTCTTAATTTATCACCGCCCATATGTGTAGTATCTGTCATTTTAACCCCGACTCATTTGGTCAAAGTTCCTAGGAGGAGTCCGTTAAAGTACGACCCCCTTTTTGTGCCGAAAAATGGCCAAAAACCATCGGAGCAAAGTTTGGCGCCATCCCACGTCCACATCTTAGGGCGTAGGAAAAATGGTTCTCAATTTATCACCGCCTATATGTGTAGTATCTGTCATTTTAACCCTGACTCATTTGGTCAAAGACCCTACGAGGAGTTCCTTTAAGTATGACCCCCTTTTTGTGCCGAAAAATGGCCAAAAACCATCGGAGCAAAGTTTGGCGCCATACCATGCCCACATCTTTAGGGCGTAGGAAAAATGTGTTCTTAATTTAACACCGCCTATATGTGTAGTATCTGTCATTTTAACCCTGACTCATTTGGTCAAAGTTCCTAGGAGGAGTCCGTTAAAGTACGACCCCCTTTTTGTGCCGAAAAATGGCCAAAAACCATCGGAGCAAAGTTTGGCGCCATCCCACGTCCACATCTTAGGGCGTAGGAAAAATGGTTCTCAATTTATCACCGCCTATATGTGTAGTATCTGTCATTTTAACCCTGACTCATTTGGTCAAAGACCCTACGAGGAGTTCCTTTAAGTATGACCCCCTTTTTGTGCCGAAAAATGGCCAAAAACCATCGGAGCAAAGTTTGGCGCCATACCATGCCCACATCTTTAGGGCGTAGGAAAAATGTGTTCTTAATTTAACACCGCCTATATGTGTAGTATCTGTCATTTTAACCCTGACTCATTTGGTGAAGGTCCCTAGGAAGAGTTCCTTAAAGTACGACCCCCTTTTTTTTGCCGAAAAATGGCCAAAAACCATCTGAGCAAAGTTTGGCGCCATACCATGCCCACATCTTAGGGCGTAGGAAAAATGTGTTCTTAATTTATCACCGCCCATATGTGTAGTATCTGTCATTTTAACCCCGACTCATTTGGTCAAAGTTCCTAGGAGGAGTCCGTTAAAGTACGACCCCCTTTTTGTGCCGAAAAATGGCCAAAAACCATCGGAGCAAAGTTTGGCGCCATCCCACGTCCACATCTTAGGGCGTAGGAAAAATGGTTCTCAATTTATCACCGCCTATATGTGTAGTATCTGTCATTTTAACCCTGACTCATTTGGTCAAAGACCCTAGGAAGAGTTCCTTAAAGTACGACCCCCTTTTTTTTGCCGAAAAATGGCCAAAAACCATCTGAGCAAAGTTTGGCGCCATACCATGCCCACATCTTAGGGCGTAGGAAAAATGTGTTCTTAATTTATCACCGCCCATATGTGTAGTATCTGTCATTTTAACCCCGACTCATTTGGTCAAAGTTCCTAGGAGGAGTCCGTTAAAGTACGACCCCCTTTTTGTGCCGAAAAATGGCCAAAAACCATCGGAGCAAAGTTTGGCGCCATCCCACGTCCACATCTTAGGGCGTAGGAAAAATGGTTCTCAATTTATCACCGCCTATATGTGTAGTATCTGTCATTTTAACCCTGACTCATTTGGTCAAAGACCCTACGAGGAGTTCCTTTAAGTATGACCCCCTTTTTGTGCCGAAAAATGGCCAAAAACCATCGGAGCAAAGTTTGGCGCCATACCATGCCCACATCTTTAGGGCGTAGGAAAAATGTGTTCTTAATTTATCACCGCCCATATGTGTAGTATCTGTCATTTTAACCCTGACTCATTTGGTCAAAGTTCCTAGGAGGAGTCCGTTAAAGTACGACCCCCTTTTTGTGCCGAAAAATGGCCAAAAACCATCGGAGCAAAGTTTGGCGCCATCCCACGTCCACATCTTAGGGCGTAGGAAAAATGTGTTCTTAATTTAACACCGCCTATATGTGTAGTATCTGTCATTTTAACCCTGACTCATTTGGTCAAAGACCCTACGAGGAGTTCCTTTAAGTATGACCCCCTTTTTGTGCCGAAAAATGGCCAAAAACCATCGGAGCAAAGTTTGGCGCCATACCATGCCCACATCTTTAGGGCGTAGGAAAAATGTGTTCTTAATTTAACACCGCCTATATGTGTAGTATCTGTCATTTTAACCCTGACTCATTTGGTGAAGGTCCCTAGGAAGAGTTCCTTAAAGTACGACCCCCTTTTTTTTGCCGAAAAATGGCCAAAAACCATCGGAGCAAAGTTTGGCGCCATACCATGCCCACATCTTAGGGCGTAGGAAAAATGTGTTCTTAATTTATCACCGCCCATATGTGTAGTATCTGTCATTTTAACCCCGACTCATTTGGTCAAAGTTCCTAGGAGGAGTCCGTTAAAGTACGACCCCCTTTTTGTGCCGAAAAATGGCCAAAAACCATCGGAGCAAAGTTTGGCGCCATCCCACGTCCACATCTTAGGGCGTAGGAAAAATGGTTCTCAATTTATCACCGCCTATATGTGTAGTATCTGTCATTTTAACCCTGACTCATTTGGTCAAAGACCCTACGAGGAGTTCCTTTAAGTATGACCCCCTTTTTGTGCCGAAAAATGGCCAAAAACCATCGGAGCAAAGTTTGGCGCCATACCATGCCCACATCTTTAGGGCGTAGGAAAAATGTGTTCTTAATTTAACACCGCCTATATGTGTAGTATCTGTCATTTTAACCCTGACTCATTTGGTGAAGGTCCCTAGGAAGAGTTCCTTAAAGTACGACCCCCTTTTTTTTGCCGAAAAATGGCCAAAAACCATCTGAGCAAAGTTTGGCGCCATACCATGCCCACATCTTAGGGCGTAGGAAAAATGTGTTCTTAATTTATCACCGCCCATATGTGTAGTATCTGTCATTTTAACCCCGACTCATTTGGTCAAAGTTCCTAGGAGGAGTCCGTTAAAGTACGACCCCCTTTTTGTGCCGAAAAATGGCCAAAAACCATCGGAGCAAAGTTTGGCGCCATCCCACGTCCACATCTTAGGGCGTAGGAAAAATGGTTCTCAATTTATCACCGCCTATATGTGTAGTATCTGTCATTTTAACCCTGACTCATTTGGTCAAAGACCCTACGAGGAGTTCCTTTAAGTATGACCCCCTTTTTGTGCCGAAAAATGGCCAAAAACCATCGGAGCAAAGTTTGGCGCCATACCATGCCCACATCTTTAGGGCGTAGGAAAAATGTGTTCTTAATTTATCACCGCCCATATGTGTAGTATCTGTCATTTTAACCCCGACTCATTTGGTCAAAGTTCCTAGGAGGAGTCCGTTAAAGTACGACCCCCTTTTTGTGCCGAAAAATGGCCAAAAACCATCGGAGCAAAGTTTGGCGCCATCCCACGTCCACATCTTAGGGCGTAGGAAAAATGGTTCTCAATTTATCACCGCCTATATGTGTAGTATCTGTCATTTTAACCCTGACTCATTTGGTCAAAGACCCTACGAGGAGTTCCTTTAAGTATGACCCCCTTTTTGTGCCGAAAAATGGCCAAAAACCATCGGAGCAAAGTTTGGCGCCATACCATGCCCACATCTTTAGGGCGTAGGAAAAATGTGTTCTTAATTTAACACCGCCTATATGTGTAGTATCTGTCATTTTAACCCTGACTCATTTGGTGAAGGTCCCTAGGAAGAGTTCCTTAAAGTACGACCCCCTTTTTTTTGCCGAAAAATGGCCAAAAACCATCCGAGCAAAGTTTGGCGCCATACCATGCCCACATCTTAGGGCGTAGGAAAAATGTGTTCTTAATTTATCACCGCCCATATGTGTAGTATCTGTCATTTTAACCCCGACTCATTTGGTCAAAGTTCCTAGGAGGAGTCCGTTAAAGTACGACCCCCTTTTTGTGCCGAAAAATGGCCAAAAACCATCGGAGCAAAGTTTGGCGCCATCCCACGTCCACATCTTAGGGCGTAGGAAAAATGGTTCTCAATTTATCACCGCCTATATGTGTAGTATCTGTCATTTTAACCCTGACTCATTTGGTCAAAGACCCTAGGAAGAGTTCCTTAAAGTACGACCCCCTTTTTTTTGCCGAAAAATGGCCAAAAACCATCTGAGCAAAGTTTGGCGCCATACCATGCCCACATCTTAGGGCGTAGGAAAAATGTGTTCTTAATTTATCACCGCCCATATGTGTAGTATCTGTCATTTTAACCCCGACTCATTTGGTCAAAGTTCCTAGGAGGAGTCCGTTAAAGTACGACCCCCTTTTTGTGCCGAAAAATGGCCAAAAACCATCGGAGCAAAGTTTGGCGCCATCCCACGTCCACATCTTAGGGCGTAGGAAAAATGGTTCTCAATTTATCACCGCCTATATGTGTAGTATCTGTCATTTTAACCCTGACTCATTTGGTCAAAGACCCTACGAGGAGTTCCTTTAAGTATGACCCCCTTTTTGTGCCGAAAAATGGCCAAAAACCATCGGAGCAAAGTTTGGCGCCATACCATGCCCACATCTTTAGGGCGTAGGAAAAATGTGTTCTTAATTTATCACCGCCCATATGTGTAGTATCTGTCATTTTAACCCTGACTCATTTGGTCAAAGTTCCTAGGAGGAGTCCGTTAAAGTACGACCCCCTTTTTGTGCCGAAAAATGGCCAAAAACCATCGGAGCAAAGTTTGGCGCCATCCCACGTCCACATCTTAGGGCGTAGGAAAAATGTGTTCTTAATTTAACACCGCCTATATGTGTAGTATCTGTCATTTTAACCCTGACTCATTTGGTCAAAGACCCTACGAGGAGTTCCTTTAAGTATGACCCCCTTTTTGTGCCGAAAAATGGCCAAAAACCATCGGAGCAAAGTTTGGCGCCATACCATGCCCACATCTTTAGGGCGTAGGAAAAATGTGTTCTTAATTTAACACCGCCTATATGTGTAGTATCTGTCATTTTAACCCTGACTCATTTGGTGAAGGTCCCTAGGAAGAGTTCCTTAAAGTACGACCCCCTTTTTTTTGCCGAAAAATGGCCAAAAACCATCGGAGCAAAGTTTGGCGCCATCCCACGTCCACATCTTAGGGCGTAGGAAAAATGGTTCTCAATTTATCACCGCCTATATGTGTAGTATCTGTCATTTTAACCCTGACTCATTTGGTCAAAGACCCTACAAGGAGTTCCTTTAAGTATGACCCCCTTTTTGTGCCGAAAAATGGCCAAAAACCATCGGAGCAAAGTTTGGCGCCATACCATGCCCACATCTTTAGGGCGTAGGAAAAATGTGTTCTTAATTTAACACCGCCTATATGTGTAGTATCTGTCATTTTAACCCTGACTCATTTGGTGAAGGTCCCTAGGAAGAGTTCCTTAAAGTACGACCCCCTTTTTTTTGCCGAAAAATGGCCAAAAACCATCTGAGCAAAGTTTGGCGCCATACCATGCCCACATCTTAGGGCGTAGGAAAAATGTGTTCTTAATTTATCACCGCCCATATGTGTAGTATCTGTCATTTTAACCCCGACTCATTTGGTCAAAGTTCCTAGGAGGAGTCCGTTAAAGTACGACCCCCTTTTTGTGCCGAAAAATGGCCAAAAACCATCGGAGCAAAGTTTGGCGCCATCCCACGTCCACATCTTAGGGCGTAGGAAAAATGGTTCTCAATTTATCACCGCCTATATGTGTAGTATCTGTCATTTTAACCCTGACTCATTTGGTCAAAGACCCTACGAGGAGTTCCTTTAAGTATGACCCCCTTTTTGTGCCGAAAAATGGCCAAAAACCATCGGAGCAAAGTTTGGCGCCATACCATGCCCACATCTTTAGGGCGTAGGAAAAATGTGTTCTTAATTTAACACCGCCTATATGTGTAGTATCTGTCATTTTAACCCTGACTCATTTGGTGAAGGTCCCTAGGAAGAGTTCCTTAAAGTACGACCCCCTTTTTTTTGCCGAAAAATGGCCAAAAACCATCTGAGCAAAGTTTGGCGCCATACCATGCCCACATCTTAGGGCGTAGGAAAAATGTGTTCTTAATTTATCACCGCCCATATGTGTAGTATCAGTCATTTTAACCCCGACTCATTTGGTCAAAGTTCCTAGGAGGAGTCCGTTAAAGTACGACCCCCTTTTTGTGCCGAAAAATGGCCAAAAACCATCGGAGCAAAGTTTGGCGCCATACCATGCCCACATCTTTAGGGCGTAGGAAAAATGTGTTCTTAATTTATCACCGCCCATATGTGTAGTATCTGTCATTTTAACCCCGACTCATTTGGTCAAAGTTCCTAGGAGGAGTCCGTTAAAGTACGACCCCCTTTTTGTGCCGAAAAATGGCCAAAAACCATCGGAGCAAAGTTTGGCGCCATCCCACGTCCACATCTTAGGGCGTAGGAAAAATGGTTCTCAATTTATCACCGCCTATATGTGTAGTATCTGTCATTTTAACCCTGACTCATTTGGTCAAAGACCCTACGAGGAGTTCCTTTAAGTATGACCCCCTTTTTGTGCCGAAAAATGGCCAAAAACCATCGGAGCAAAGTTTGGCGCCATACCATGCCCACATCTTTAGGGCGTAGGAAAAATGTGTTCTTAATTTAACACCGCCTATATGTGTAGTATCTGTCATTTTAACCCTGACTCATTTGGTGAAGGTCCCTAGGAAGAGTTCCTTAAAGTATGACCCCCTTTTTTTTGCCGAAAAATAGCCAAAAACCATCTGAGCAAAGTTTGGCGCCATACCATGCCCACATCTTAGGGCGTAGGAAAAATGTGTTCTTAATTTATCACCGCCCATATGTGTAGTATCTGTCATTTTAACCCCGACTCATTTGGTCAAAGTTCCTAGGAGGAGTTCGTTAAAGTACGACCCCCTTTTTTTGGCCGAAAAATGGCCAAAAACCATCGCAGCAAAAGTTGGCGCTATACCACGCCCACATCTTAGGGCGTAGGAAAAATGTGTTCTTAATTTATCCCCGCCTATATGTGTAGTATCTGTCATTTTAACCCTGACTCATTTGGTCAAAGTTTGTTAAAATACGGTCCCTTTTTTTTCGCCGAAAAATGGAAGACAGGAACCAGGATGGCCGACTTCCTGTCAGTTTTCAGGTATGGGTTCCTGGGTATGGGTTGACGTCTCCTGCGATTTTCGTTTCGAAACGTGAAACTAGTAAGTGGGAATAATTCTAAAGGTGGTGCTATTTAGACAAATTTGAAATGTCATTTTCGGGCCACCTAAATAATTTTTTTTGGGCCATAATTGACACGCCTGCAACCTATGGGGACATTTCGTGCATGTTAAGGGCCTCAAAAAGGTGGAAGAAAAAAGGGGTTCTTGTGAAGCTCTGCATTACCCCTGCCCTAATTAAAGAAAATAATCCTAATAATCACAATATTGCACATGTTCCACAGTTGTGTGGGAAAAAGTCACCTGTCGGTAGTTGTTCCACCAGCATTGGGCCTGCTTGCAGCTCTGAGTGAGGGGCCTGGAGGAAGGGTGCGTGAGGAGCCTGGAGAGGGCCGTGAGCTGCACAGCAGACAGGGGATCGGCAAGGACGCGTTCTGGAAGGATCTGGACTTTGGCCTGTCGGATCCTGAAGGGCCAAACACAAGTAGCACAAAATGGTTCATCATCTGGAGACTTGCGATATGGACTAAAATCTATATTGCTTTGTTCTCTGTAATACTTCACATTTGAGATGTCATTGAATGATTCAGGCATGTGAGCACCCTTTGAGAAAACTGACGGAAAAAAGAGGAACATTTCTATCGGCACGAACTGCAGCCATGCAAGCCACGAAAGAACATTTTGAAAATCAAGACTACATTTCCTGCAATTGTGTTCATTTGTACTTTATCTTTAGTCAAAAGTTTACATACACTTGTAAAGAACATATGGTCATGTCCAGGCCAGAGCATAATACTACCACCACCATGCCTGACGGTAGGCTTGGTGTTCCTAGGATTAAAGGCCTCACCTTTTCTCCTCCAAACATATTGCTGGGTATTGTGGCCAAACATCTCAATAGTTGTTTCATCTGACATCACATGGACAAAGAGAAGACCTTCTGGAGGAAAGTTCTGTGGTCAATGTGTGTGTGAATGTGTGTGTGAATGTGTGTGAGAATGTGGAAATAGTGTTAAAGCGCTTTGAGTACCTTGAAGGTAGAAAAGCGCTATACAATTATAACCCATTTACCATTTACCATAACAGTGTAAAATAAATAAACATGAGCAAAAACTACTATTGGCTCTGATTTAAATATTTTGTATAGTTTTTTTTGTGTTCAGGGACTAGGGTTGTACAGTATACCGGTATTAGTATAGTACCGCGATACTAATGAATCATATTCGGTACTACACCGCCTCTAAAAAGTACCGGTCCACATTTTTACAACTTGTCCTTTATAATGTTTGACAAAATAATAGAATGAGAAATGACACAACAAATCAAATCAACTTCATTTATATGTTACTGCATACATCAGCAGACTAGTTAGGAGCCTTTGTTTGTTTACTTACTACTAAAAGACAAGTTGTCCTTTGTTTGTTTACTTACTACTAAAAGACAAGTTGTCCTTTGTTTGTTTACTTACTACTAAAAGACAAGTTGTCCTGTTTGTTTACTTACTACTAAAAGACAAGTTGTCCTGTTTGTTTACTTACTACTAAAAGACAAGTTGTCCTTTGTTTGTTTACTTACTACTGAAAGACAAGTTGTCCTTTGTTTGTTTACTTACTACAAAAAGACAAGTTGTCCTTTGTTTGTTTACTTACTACTAAAAGACAAGTTGTCCTGTTTGTTTACTTACTACTAAAAGACAAGTTGTCCTTTGTTTGTTTACTTACTACTAAAAGACAAGTTGTCCTGTTTGCTTACTTACTACTAAAAGACAAGTTGTCCTGTTTGTTTACTTACTACTAAAAGACAAGTTGTCCTGTTTGTTTACTTACTACTAAAAGACAAGTTGTCCTGTTTGTTTACTTACTACTAAAAGACAAGTTGTCCTTTGTTTGTTTACTTACTACTAAAAGACAAGTTGTCCTGTTTGCTTACTTACTACTAAAAGACAAGTTGTCCTGTTTGTTTACTTACTACTAAAAGACAAGTTGTCCTTTGTTTGTTTACTCACTACTAAAAGACAAGTTGTCCTGTTTGTTTACTTACTACTAAAAGACAAGTTGTCCTTTGTTTGTTTACTTACTACTAAAACACAAGTTGTCCTGTTTGTTTACTTACTACTAAAAGACAAGTTGTCCTGTTTGTTTACTTACTACTAAAAGACAAGTTGTCCTGTTTGTTTACTTACTACTAAAAGACAAGTTGTCCTGTTTGTTTACTTACTACTAAAAGACAAGTTGTCCTGTTTGTTTACTTACTACTGAAAGACAAGTTGTCCTGTTTGTTTACTTACTACTGAAAGACAAGTTGTCCTTTGTTTGTTTACTTACTACTAAAAGACAAGTTGTCCTGTTTGTTTACTTACTACTGAAAGACAAGTTGTCCTTTGTTTGTTTACTTACTACTAAAAGACAAGTTGTCCTGTTTGTTTACTTACTACTAAAAGACAAGTTGTCCTTTGTTTGTTTACTTACTACTGAAAGACAAGTTGTCCTTTGTTTGTTTACTTACTACTGAAAGACAAGTTGTCCTGTTTGTTTACTTACTACTAAAAGACAAGTTGTCCTGTTTGTTTACTTACTACTAAAAGACAAGTTGTCCTTTGTTTGTTTACTTACTACTAAAAGACAAGTTGTCCTGTTTGCTTACTTACTACTAAAAGACAAGTTGTCCTGTTTGTTTACTTACTACTAAAAGACAAGTTGTCCTGTTTGTTTACTTACTACTAAAAGACAAGTTGTCCTGTTTGTTTACTTACTACTAAAAGACAAGTTGTCCTGTTTGTTTACTTACTACTAAAAGACAAGTTGTCCTGTTTGTTTACTTACTACTAAAAGACAAGTTGTCCTGTTTGCTTACTTACTACTAAAAGACAAGTTGTCCTGTTTGTTTACTTACTACTAAAAGACAAGTTGTCCTTTGTTTGTTTACTCACTACTAAAAGACAAGTTGTCCTGTTTGTTTACTTACTACTAAAAGACAAGTTGTCCTTTGTTTGTTTACTTACTACTAAAACACAAGTTGTCCTGTTTGTTTACTTACTACTAAAAGACAAGTTGTCCTGTTTGTTTACTTACTACTAAAAGACAAGTTGTCCTGTTTGTTTACTTACTACTAAAAGACAAGTTGTCCTGTTTGTTTACTTACTACTAAAAGACAAGTTGTCCTGTTTGTTTACTTACTACTGAAAGACAAGTTGTCCTGTTTGTTTACTTACTACTGAAAGACAAGTTGTCCTTTGTTTGTTTACTTACTACTAAAAGACAAGTTGTCCTGTTTGTTTACTTACTACTGAAAGACAAGTTGTCCTTTGTTTGTTTACTTACTACTAAAAGACAAGTTGTCCTGTTTGTTTACTTACTACTAAAAGACAAGTTGTCCTTTGTTTGTTTACTTACTACTGAAAGACAAGTTGTCCTTTGTTTGTTTACTTACTACTGAAAGACAAGTTGTCTAGTATGTTTAATGTACCCTAAGATTTTTTGTTAAAATAAAGCCAATAATGCCTTTTTTTGTGGTCCCCTTTATTTAGAAAAGTATCGAAATACATTTTGGTACCGGTACCAAAATCTTGGTATTGAGACAACCTTACTTTGGATATACTTACAATGTTTTAGGCAATGCCAACTTACCCATCGGCTTGAGTTCTAATCTCGTGCACTTTGAATCTCTGC
The DNA here is from genome assembly GCF_033978785.1 of Entelurus aequoreus. Classification (NCBI taxonomy): domain Eukaryota; kingdom Metazoa; phylum Chordata; class Actinopteri; order Syngnathiformes; family Syngnathidae; genus Entelurus; species Entelurus aequoreus. The sequence continues at coordinate 24,396,500 of NC_084756.1, read as the reverse complement.
CTTCCTACAGCCTTCACTTTGACCGTCTCAATGCCGTACTCCTGCTCCTCCCGGTATGCGTAGATTTCTGCCGTCGTTCCGAACTCTGCATCCGGTTCGCCAGCGTCACTGGAAAAACAACAACAGCCTTCATACTTCACTTACCGTATTTTTCAGAGTATAAGTCGCACCGGCCGAAAATGCATAATAAAGAAGGAAAAAAACATATATAAGTGGCACTGGAGTAGAAGTCGCATTTTTTGGGGGAAATGTATTTGCTAAAAGCCAACAGCAAGAATAGACATTTGAAAGGCAATTTAAAATGTCTAAAGAATAGTGAACAACAGGCTGAATAAGTGTACGTTATATGAGGCATAAATAACCAACTGGTATGTTAACGTAACATATTATGGTAAGAGTCATTCAAATAACTATAACATATAGAACATGCTATACGTTTACCAAACAATCTGTCACTCCTAATCGCTAAATCCCATGAAATCTTATACGTCTAGTCTCTTACGTGAATTAGCTAAATCAGGGGTGCTCACACTTTTCCTGCAGGCGAGCTACTTTTCAATTGATCAAGTCGCGGGGATCTACCTCATTCATATATATAATTTATATTTACTTATTTATGAAATATATGTTTTTGTTAACAAGTTAAAGGTGTTTAATGATAATGCAAGCATGTTTAACACATATAGTTAATAAATTAAAGGTGTTTAATGATAATACAAGAATGTTTAATACATATAGTTAATATTGTTAACAAGTTAAAGGTGTTTAAAGATAATACAAGAATGTTTAATACATATAGTTAATATTGTTAACAAGTTAAAGGTGTTTAAAGATAATACAAGCATGTTTAATACATATAGTTAATATTGTTAACAAGTTAAAGGTGTTTAAAGATAATGCAAGCATGTTTAATACATATAGTTAATATTGTTAACAAGTTAAAGGTGTTTAAAGATAATACAAGCATGTTTAATACATATAGTTAATATTGTTAACAAGTTAAAGGTGTTTAAAGAGAATACAAGAATGTTTAATACATATAGTTAATATTGTTAACAAGTTAAAGGTGTTTAAAGATAATGCAAGCATGTTTAACACATTCCTTTCTTTCATGAAGACAAGAATATAAGTTGGTGTATTACCTGATTGTGATGACTTGCATTGATAGGAATCAGACAGTAGTGCTGATAATTACTGATGACTTGCATTGATAGGAATCAGACAGTAGTGCTGATAATTACTGATGACTTGCATTGATAGGAATCAGACAGTAGTGCTGATAATTACTGATGACTTGCATTGATAGAATCAGACAGTAGTGATGATAATTACTGATGACTTGCATTGATAGAATCAGACAGTAGTGCTGATAATTACTGATGACTTGCATTGATAGGAATCAGACAGTAGTGCTGATAATTACTGATGACTTGCATTGATAGAATCAGACAGTAGTGATGATAATTACTGATGACTTGCATTGATAGAATCAGACAGTAGTGCTGATAATTACTGATGACTTGCATTGATAGAATCAGACAGTAGTGCTGATAATTACTGATGACTTGCATTGATAGAATCAGACAGTAGTGCTGATAATTACTGATGACTTGCATTGATAGAATCAGACAGTAGTGCTGATAATTACTGATGACTTGCATTGATAGAATCAGACAGTAGTGATGATAATTACTGATGACTTGCATTGATAGAATCAGACAGTAGTGCTGATAATTACTGATGACTTGCATTGATAGAATCAGACAGTAGTGCTGATAATTACTGATGACTTGCATTGATAGAATCAGACAGTAGTGCTGATAATTACTGATGACTAGCATTGATAGAATCAGACAGTAGTGCTGATAATTACTGATGACTTGCATTGATAGAATCAGACAGTAGTGCTGATAATTACTGATGACTTGCATTGATAGAATCAGACAGTAGTGCTGATAATTACTGATGACTTGCATTGATAGAATCAGACAGTAGTGCTGATAATTACTGATGACTTGCATTGATAGAATCAGACAGTAGTGCTGATAATTACTGATGACTTGCATTGATAGAATCAGACAGTAGTGATGATAATTACTGATGACTTGCATTGATAGAATCAGACAGTAGTGCTGATAATTACTGATGACTTGCATTGATAGAATCAGACAGTAGTGCTGATAATTACTGATGACTTGCATTGATAGAATCAGACAGTAGTGCTGATAATTACTGATGACTTGCATTGATAGAATCAGACAGTAGTGCTGATAATTACTGATGACTTGCATTGATAGAATCAGACAGTAGTGCTGATAATTACTGATGACTTGCATTGATAGAATCAGACAGTAGTGATGATAATTACTGATGACTTGCATTGATAGAATCAGACAGTAGTGATGATAATTACTGATGACTTGCATTGATAGAATCAGACAGTAGTGCTGATAATTACTGATGACTTGCATTGATAGAATCAGACAGTAGTGCTGATAATTACTGATGACTTGCATTGATAGAATCAGACAGTAGTGCTGATAACGTCCACATTTTCAAATGGAGGACAAAAAAGTCCTCCTTTCTGTCCAACACCACATGAAAGTGGTTGCTTTTTGCCATCTTATTTGTCCAGATTCCGTACTCCTTTGTATACACTTTACAAGAAATACATTGGCGGCAAACTCCGTAGCTTGCTAGCTTGTGCACGCCAGCTTTCTGAAACTCTTATTTTGTTAGCGCAGGCAGGATGAAGCAGCGCTTTTATTGTGCAACTGTGCAGTCGGTCTTTGGAGTTTTGACGACAGGTACGGCGCCAGAGTCTGTTGAAATAAAAAGTGTTTCTCGCCTTCCTGTCAGTCATTTTTTCTTAATAATGATGTGGCAGCAGCCAGCGTCATCTCAGAAGACCCTCGGGTGCCGTGAATGTCAATCAAGTGACGTCATAGTGAAGATTGACGATCGCTCATTTTTAGGATTATTTTATTAATGCCTGGCTGGCGAACGACTGACACACCCTCCGTGATCCACCGGTAGCTCGCGATCGACGTAATGAGCACCCCTGAGCTAAATAATATTATTTGATATTTTACGCTAATGTGTTAATAATTTCACACATAAGTCGCTCCTGAGTATAAGTCGCACCCCCGGCCAAACTATGAAAAATACTGCGACTTATAGTCCGAAAAATACCGCACCCCTAATTTTTTTTTCTCTTGTTTTTGAACACTGACTTTTTGCAGTGTAAACAGTCCGTGCGAAACGTGAGCTTTGACTACCGTTTATTAAACGAGGCAAAATGCCGTAAAAAAATGAAAATGACAGACGCCTCGAGGCAACTAAATTTCCTCGGATATACACTACCGTTCAAAAGTTTGGGGTCACCCAAACAATTTAGTGGAATAGCCTTCATTTCTGAGAACAAGAATAGACTGTGGAGTTTCAGATGAAAGTTCTCTTTTTCTGGCCATTTTGAGCGTTTAATTGAGCCCACAAATGTGATGCTCCAGAAAGTCAATCTGCTCAAAGGAAGGTCAGTTTTGTAGCTTCTGTAACGAGCTAAAGTGTTTTCAGATGTGTGAACATGATTGCACAAGGGTTTTCTAATCATCAATTAGCCTTCTGAGCCAATGAGCAAACACATTGTACCATTAGAACACTGGAGTGATAGTTGCTGGAAATGGGCCTCTATACACCTATGTAGATATTGCACCAAAAAGCAGACATTTGCAGCTAGAATAGTCATTTAGCACATTAGCAATGTATAGAGTGTATTTCTGTAAAGTTAAGACTAGTTTAAAGTTATCTTCATTGAAAAGTACAGTGCTTTTCCTTCAGAAATAAGGACATTTACATGTGACCCCAAACTTTTGAACGGTAGTGTATTTTGTAATCGAATTACTTGAGGAATCGTTTCAGCTCTAGCTCCGGGTACCTGTGTGCGAGCACAGCGAACGTCCGGTCCTTCTGTATCACGCTCCTCATCATGCTGACTTCCTGCGGCCTGAAGAGCTGCAGGGGAAGAGTCTGTCCTGGCACCAGCATCACAGCCGTGTGCGGCAACACGGGGATGGTCTGGCAACTGTCATCGTCGTGGACCGTGCGCCCGTGGAACTCCTCCATGTCTGAACCCAGGTACTACACACACGGAGCAGATGTGTTTTGTTGACAGGGGCAAAGACTCAAACCACACACATGATCCAAAGGCCCATAGCAAACATGGATAACCCGCCCCTGCCCAGGACTCCAACAACCCGTATTGTCAGGCTGTTAGTCCAGCGCAAACTCTTTGGGTATCAGGGAATGACTTTTGACAAGAACAAGAAAGTTGGATCATATTACGCCTATACTGGCTCACCTGCACTGGCTTCCTGTGCACTTAAGATGTGATTTTAAGGTTTTACTACAAACCCCGTTTCCATATGAGCTGGGAAATGGTGTTAGATGTAAATATAAACGGAATACAATGATTTGCAAATCCTTTTCAAGCCATATTCAATTGAATATGCTACAAAGACAACATATTTCATGTTCACACTCATAAACATTTGTTTTTTTGCAAATAATCATTAACTTATAATTTGATGGCAGCAACACGTGACAAAGAAGTTGGGAAAGGTGGCAATAAATACTGATAAAGTTGAGGAATGCTCATCAAACACTTATTTGGAACATCCCACAGGTGAACAGGCTAATTGGGAACAGGTGGGTGCCATGATTGGCTATAAAAGTAGATTCCATGAAATGCTCAGTCATTCACAAACAAGGATGGGGCGAGAGTCACCACTTTGTCAACAAATGCCTGAGCAAATTGTTGAACAGTTTAAGAACAACCTTTCTCAAGCAGCTATTGCAAGGAATTGAGGGATTTCACCATCTACGCTCCGTAATATCATCAAAGAGAATGTGGAGAAATCACTGCAGGTAAGCAGCTAAGCCCGTGACCTTCCATCCCTCAGGCTGTACTGCATCAACAAGCCACATCAGTGTGTAAAGGATATCACCACATGGGCTCAGGAACACTTCAGAAAGCCACTGTCAGTAACTACAGTTGGTCGCTACATCTGTAAGTGCAAGTTAAAACTCTCCTATGCAAGGCGAAAACCGTTTATCAACAACACCCAGAAACGCCGTTGGCTTCGCTAAGATGGACTGATACAAAGTGGAAAAGTGTTCTGACGAGTCCACATTTCAAATTGTTTATGGAAACTGTGGACGTCGTGTCCTCCGGACCAAAGAGGAAAAGAACCATCCGGATTGTTCTAGGTGCAAAGTGTAAAAGGCAGCATGTGTGATGGTATGGGGGTGTATTAGTGGTCAAGACATGTTCTAGGGTGAAAGTGTAAAAGGCAGCATGTGTGATGGTATGGGGGTGTATTAGTGGTCAAGACATGTTCTAGGGTGAAAGTGTAAAAGGCAGCATGTGTGATGGTATGGGGGTGTATTAGTGGTCAAGACATGTTCTAGGGTGAAAGTGTAAAAGGCAGCATGTGTGATGGTATGGGGGTGTATTAGTGGTCAAGACATGTTCTAGGGTGAAAGTGTAAAAGGCAGCATGTGTGATGGTATGGGGGTGTATTAGTGGTCAAGACATGTTCTAGGGTGAAAGTGTAAAAGGCAGCATGTGTGATGGTATGGGGGTGTATTAGTGGTCAAGACATGTTCTAGGGTGAAAGTGTAAAAGGCAGCATGTGTGATGGTATGGGGGTGTATTAGTGGTCAAGACATGTTCTAGGGTGAAAGTGTAAAAGGCAGCATGTGTGATGGTATGGGGGTGTATTAGTGGTCAAGACATGTTCTAGGGTGAAAGTGTAAAAGGCAGCATGTGTGATGGTATGGGGGTGTATTAGTGGTCAAGACATGTTCTAGGGTGAAAGTGTATAAGGCAGCATGTGTGATGGTATGGGGGTGTATTAGTGGTCAAGACATGTTCTAGGGTGAAAGTGTAAGAGGCAGCATGTGTGATGGTATGGGGGTGTATTAGTGGTCAAGACATGTTCTAGGGTGAAAGTGTAAGAGGCAGCATGTGTGATGGTATGGGGGTGTATTAGTGGTCAAGACATGTTCTAGGGTGAAAGTGTAAAAGGCAGCATGTGTGATGGTATGGGGGTGTATTAGTGGTCAAGACATGTTCTAGGGTGAAAGTGTAAAAGGCAGCATGTGTGATGGTATGGGGGTGTATTATTGGCCAAGACATGGGTAACTTACACATCTGTGAAGGCGCCATTAATGCTGAAAGGTACATACAGCTTTTGGAGGAACATATGTTGCTATCCAAGCAACGTTACCATGGACGCCCCTGCTTATTTCAGCAAGACAATGCCAAGCCGTGTGTTACATCAACGTGGCTTCATAGTAAAAGAGTGCAGGTACTAGACTGGCCTGCCTGTAGTCCAGACATTGAAAATGTGTGGCACCTGCAATGTGAGAAGGGAGACCCCCGGACTGTTGAACAACTTAAGCTGTACATCAAGCAAGAATGGGAAAGAATTCCACTTCAAAAATGTGTCTCCTCACTTCCCAAACCTTTACTGAGTGTTGTTAAAAGGAAAGGCCATGTAACACAGTGGTGAACATGCCCTTTCCCAACTACTTTGGCACGTATTGCAGCCATGACATTCTAAGTTAATTATTATTTGCAAAAAAAAATCAAGTTTATGAGTTTGAACATGAAATATGTTGTCTTTGTAGCATATTCAACTGAATATGGCTTGAAAAGGATTTGCAAATCATTGTATTCCGTTTATATTTACATCTAACACCATTTCCCAACTCATATGGAAACAGGGTTTGTACTTACGTATAAAATACAACACGGTCTAGCTCCATCCTATCTTGCTGATTGTATTGTACCATAAGTCCCGGCAAAATGGTACAGGGTATAATTTACCACGAGACCAATGCTGTAATGTTCACCGGTGTCCTGTTTTGAATAAATGTTAAATCTACCAAAAGGATAGCATCGGTCACATATTGTTAAAAACAGAACAATTTTGCAAACTTCCCTGAACATGCAGCATTTCTCCCATGCAGTGGTTTTTGAGGCTAATTTCTTTTAGCACTGTTTTGTTCGCTTTCTTAAAAACACATATTGCCAGGTTTATGTGTTTGCACAATTGTTCCCCATTGCATTTATGGTTTTGACTCATTTCCGCCTCTGTATTCAAGCAGGATAACACGACTTTCATGTGAATTGAAAGCTTACACTGTGTGATGTGGGTAGACTGGGGTCGAAGGTGATGATGTCGGGTTTTGTTGCATCCTCACTGTCTCGGTCCTCCGTCTCCATGTCGTCTTCCTCCTCCTCTTCGTTGCCTAGCAATAAAAGAAAAAGAGGCCGAGGTGAAAAGGAAAGACCGACATAAAAGTAGCTCGGCGGACTTGAATGTGGCCTGTTGCTGCGTGGGAACAAGACAAGGAAATGTCAGCTGAATATACTTTACTCCCGGGAGGTGGTCCGTGGTGACGCCGTGTCGTCGGTAAAACGGTGTTGGTTACCTGGTAGGAGCTGCAGTTGGTTGCCCATGTTGTCGTTGACGTCGTCTTCTCCTCCCCTGTCGTCAGCCATAGCCTTGTGTTTACAATGCTAACTCTTCTTCGACGCTAATAGACGCGCAGGCGCACACTAGCCAGCTCACTTGCGCCCCCTGCAGCCATAGAAAATGCCTTGTATTTGCTACAGATGCGACGTTCGCGAACGAGTTGAGATTTCTAAACGGCTTGTTCGAGTGAACGATGTGAACCGATTCAAAGTTATTCGTTTGTGCCGTTCTTTGTAGAAATTACCCCACGCTGCCCTTTCAGAATCATAATCATGATCAATAGCATTTTTTGATTTATTGGAGTGATGACATGAGCGTGTTAGAATCGTCCACAGACGGCCCCTATTCACGTAAAATGCGCACGCACTTGACTTAGTGGATTTTTAGTAAACACCTAAATCTACCTAGAGCCTTTCAGCCGCTGTGTTTAGAATTAGTTATAAGCAACTAAAACAAATAAAAATCAAAGAAAACAGAATTTAGATTCACTTCCGCGAGTTTTTGTTTTTTTTCACTTCCGCGAGGGTAACAAACAAGGTCAAGCGGACCGTGACGTCACTGCCAAAGAACGTCACAATGGCACCATCTTGTGGAATGTTTATGAAAACAAAAGGCAAAGTAGATTTTTTGATGAAAAACAAGTTACTCAAAAAATAAATATAACGAGCCAGGCCTTGCAACGGCTCCGTTAAGTCATAAATCCCTTCTAATATTTACAATACTAACTAATACTAATCCCAAGTGCAGGACTAATAGACTTTGTCCCACACGCCATTAGACTGTACAACTCCTCTCTGGGGGGGAGGGGGGGGGGGGGGGGTACTAGGATGACAGTGGATGCAAAACAATAACAGTGCAATACTTTTTCATAACATGGTCACTACTGTCTAGTTTCTCTTGTTATATTCTTATTTTACTGTTATGTTTGTATTCTCATTGTTACTTTTTATTTTTATTCTATTGAAATATTTTTCTATTTTGTTTCCATTTATACCCCCATTATTTTATTTTTACTTTTTAAATTTGATCTCAATTCTGCACACTGCTGCAGGAATTTTAAATAAATGTAATTCATACATTTTAAATAAAGTACTATTTTCTTTTACGGTGTCACATGCGCAGGCGCACATCAGCGAGCTCCCGTGCGCCCCCTGCCGAGACGCCACAGTAGGACATTAGTGCTTAGTTGATGCAAGTTATTGTAAATGTTCAAATACTAGCTATAAAGTTCAAGGGTAAAAAAACCAAACTGCATTTAAGTGCCATGTGCCCTAACCAGAAGTAAATCCCTTGTCAACAGCTGGCTTTGATCTTAGCACTGACACAGGGTTTGTTTCAACAATCAGGTTTAGTAAAACAAAGTTACCAGGTATGTCAGTCAGTAAGGGCGAGTGAGACTTAATTGCAACAAAATGGGCAAATTTTCCGGTTAAAATGGCTGCTGTTGGAGTAAATTAAATTACATAAAAAGTGCCATAATTTAAATACATCTTATCAGGGTAAGTGTCTTGAATTTTGCTCATTTATTGGCCCAAATTGTAGTAAGTTAAAAGGTGTTGGGATGTATGATTGAGGTATAATTAAGATGAAGTGATTAAATGTTTAAACCCATTATGTGTTCTGTTTAGTTCAAATTGGGTGAAAGCTCACTGACCACAAACTCATATCCAACATTCTCTGGTCACATGGTTTCTTTGCCAATGCCAGAAGGACATCAGATTGAGGGTCAGAGACCAGGAAAGAAAAGATACTAGATACTCAGAGTGCTCATATAAATTGTATTCAATCAGGAATAAATACTAGATTTTAAGTTTATAAATCCTGTCCTCTTTAAACATCTTCTGGCTCCAGATTAAACAAATACACTGACAAAGGCAATCCTACAATATTAAAAGCCTAGTGAGTGATTTGACCAAAAAGCAGACTTCACTTGATTAAAGTTTTGGAACAGTGTTCATTTATTGTTCAACACCACATGACAGTTGACAGAATTTATGGTCCATGAACCAAACAGCCACAGCTCTGATGTTAAAAGTCCCAGGTCAGGAACTGGAGCAGAAGAGTCCCAGGTCAGGAACTGGGGCAGATGAAGCTTGCGGCCATCGGGAAGCCGCAGGAGGTGGTCAAGAACCGCTCCAGTCACAGCCGTCAATCAAGTCCGACCGGGCGGGGCAACGCCTGGCACAACGAGGGCTTACTTTGACCTCTGCCTCATCTTTCTCCTTTTACGCTTCAGCCTGATAAAAAAGTAGCATCATGTGGTAAACAGGCAGTGCTTTAAATACCTCATTTTAGAGTGGTGCATTTAGGGTCCACACACCACTTAAATCATAAATGCTTTAGGGATAACATGTCTGCGTTTAAATATATTTCAGATCTATCAAATATTCTTCATACCATCATGTCCCCTTTTGGCCAATGGAATCCTTGTACCGTGTCATTTACAGTACTATATCACAATGTAGACAAGTAGTTTCATTGACTAGAAACCATATTTGAAAAATTCTATTAAACATTTCAACAGACAAACTTTGAACTGCTGCCCTCGGGCAGGAAATACAGGACAATAAAAAGCCGGACAAACAGGTTTAAGAACTTTTTTTTTTTACCCGAGAGCAATAGTGTCGCTGAACACAATCAAAGCATGAAAAAAATGACGCATGTGAGCTGTATGTTTTATGCATTTTTACCTATTTATCTTAGTACTAATGTTATGATCTTTATGTGTCATCCATGAATTTGCTTGCAATTTCTATGTACAATGACAAGATCTCTTCTGTTCCAATTAGCTTATGCACTCTGATGGTAGAAGAACTATTTATAAACCTGTTGCAATCCTAATCCATGAGTCTAGATTTATAACTAATCAGGACCGTTTGTACCACCACACCCCTACACTCATGACAGCAGTTTATCCAAAACATTATCAGATTGGGAAAAGTACTTGCGCTACAAAGCTCCGACAATTTGGCACATTTACGCTACAAAAAGTCCAGAGTAAAAACTTAAATTGGAATTCCTTTAAAGCACATGTGTCAAACTCATACCTGGCCTGCCACCTTATTTTATGTGGCCCGCAATTACCATGTGTCTATTTCTAATCAACTTTCTATTTTGACAGGGGAAAAAAGTACATGTACCGTATGCAATTTCATATATTTTAAACATAATCCAATACTGCAACACATTAGCACACATTCCAAACACCAAAATAAGTACTTAAATATCTACTTTACTGATTACAAAGCAACTTATCCATCGAATTGTACAATGTAAAAAACAGGTAGCTCAGTTGGCAGAATTTTACCGTAAAAACATGTGACAAATTTTGTAAGTTTTTTATTTACAGTAATACACTGTAAAAACAACCGTAGATTTTACAGTATAACAGTGGTACCGTTTCTTATTTACAGTATACATTGTAAAAAAAACATGGTACATTTGATGGTAAAATATCAGCAGCTAAACTTTACTGTAAAATCTACAAATTTTTTAGTGTACGAAAAAATAAGTCGTGTAATGAAGCAATTTAAAATGTATATATTATTAACTGTTACAATTGGCCCTCTGAGGTCAGCCATAACTGCCAATAAAAACGAGTTTGACACCCCTGCTGTAAAGTTTGAGTTATATATGTATGAGTCTACCAAATATTTCAGATTTACACTGAATTTTTTTCCCTTTTAAGATTCACGTTACAAGTCAGGTCGGACCAATCATGTTTACTCCAGTCCCTTCTTACACTAAATTCACAAATAACCCAATTAGAAATATACTACAACTGTAAAACTTATTCTGTTGGTTTAGCAAGCTTACCAACCTTTTTAAAATGGGTTGAATATTATTATTATTACCTATTCTGTGTTACATGTTTTAAGTTGCACCAAGAAAAATTCCTAGTTTGTGAACCCCTTCTCAAACAATGTGGGGTCTGAGCAGAGGATGTCGTTGTGGCTTGTGCAGCCCTTTGAGACTTGTGGTTTAGGGCTATATAATTTAACTATTCTGATTCTGACATTTTTACAAGTCAGTGGGTCTCAAGAGGTTGACCATAAATTTGACATGATTGTCTATTACCATTATTGCTATGTTGTCTACTACCATTGTTGGTATATTCATTATTCCTACATTGATACAAATGATTGTTACAGTGTAATAATCATTGTTACCTGTGGTAATGCCACTATGATACAACATCTGTATTATAATTCTTGAACAAATTAACAGTGAAACTCATGTGAATAATCACTGAATGGAGTACTGGGGGTGGGATTAAATAAGTGATCTTCTTCCCACTCCCTTTCAGGCAAAACTGGAAAATCATGCATTAAATACTGTACATTACCTTTTGCACTATATTAATGTATAATATGTGTTGTCTACTTTGTCATTGCCTGAAATAACTAAATAAATGGTAAAAAAAAAAAAAAAAGGAATACAAAAATGGCAGGAAAATGACTTATATCATTGAAATGTAACAAACTGATGCTGGTTTATTAAAAAAATAAAAAAGGTACTTAAATAGATGAAATGTGGTGCTCACCTGCGCATGCGCTTCTTCCTCCACTGCAAAACACGACACAATTAGTGTGCAATAAACCAACACGTGTTTTGCGGAATCACGTGCGGTTAAAGAGTGGAAAGTGGCAGTTGCAACGCAAATAATTCGGCAGGTTAGACATTTTAAAGAATAACATCTTATCAGAGATCGACATAGCTAGCATTAGCGGCTACATTACAACAGGCCCTATTTAGCATTAGCATGCACAATGTAAGAATTCAAGATAATTAGCCCAACAAGTTATTAATTGTGTGGACACGTTCAAGGTTTCAGTAGAAATAAGAATTGCTGAGCATTAAATAATGTGAAAAATGTCAATGTTAAATTGGAGTTATTGCAACTTGTTTTAGTCATGTCATGGATGAGAGCGAAACAACACGAACAAACAACGTTCTTACCTTAGCTCTCATCGTGTGGAGATGAGTCTGTTCAAATGAAAGACACAACAATGTTGTTAGAGGCGGATGGTTTACAAGATTAAAGGATTCTTTTGGATTGCGATGAGAGGGGAAAAAAAGGTTTACTAACCTCGAAGCGAGAAGAGCAGCGGAAAGAGGATGTGACGCAGGCGCAGGGCTGTATTTATAGGAGGGCGTGCTGACGTCATTTTCAAGCGCCATCGATGCTGGGTGGTGGTGACGGGACTTGTAGTTTTAAGGAATATATTTTGTGAATGACAGTATTTGCTCAAACGTTTAGGTGTTTGAAATCGTTGAGATATTTTGAAAGTGTCTTCGTGTTTTGTGTGCATTAAGAATACATGTTTGCATGTACATTGTTCAGTTAAAAAAAAAAGTTTTAAAAATAGAATTTCAAACGTACATTTTTGGCGGCAAAATCCTTTTTCTTTGCCTCGGGAAAAAACACTTCAATTGAAACATTCTTCAATAATAATCATTTTATATTCCATCCATCCATTTCCTACCGCTTGTCCCTTTCGGGGTCGCGGGGGGCGCTGGAGCCTATCTCAGCTGCATTTGGGCGGAAGGCGGGGTACACCCTGGACAAGTCGCCACCTCATCGCAGGGCCAACACAGATAGACACACATTCACACAATAGGGACCATTTAGTGTTTATATTCCATCCATTTTCTACCACTTGTCCCTTTTGGGGTGGCAGGGGGTGCTGGAGCCTATGTCAGCTGCATTCGGGCGGAAGGCGGGGTACACCCTGGACAAGTCGCCACCTCATCGCAGGGCCAACACAGACAGACAGACAACATTCACACACTAGGGCCCATTTAGTGTTTATATTCGTTACTTAAATTTCGGCAGATCCAAGCTGCCCACAAGGATCACGTGATTGGCAATTGTTACTAATTGAGGATGAAGCTAACATGTAAATTCATTTTAAAAGTTTGAAATTGCAAATCTTCGACTCTAGTGATTTTACAATGTTCAACAGGGGTGTACAAAGCGCAACCCGTTTTCAGCTCACATCTTTGATATCGCCCTCTCAATATTGTAGAAATCGGTTTATAAATTAAATATATCATATATTGATATATTTATGTATGATATATATACATACTGTATATCATACACCTATTTTCTTTGCTATTTATCATATAAAACAGTGCTGACCTACATTAGATTGGTTTTAGCATCCAAATGTTATGTTAGTGGAACTATGACTTTGAGGACCAGTCATAGACAATTTAGAGTGAAAAGCACATTTTATTTTCACTCGCATACAAAACATTCTAACTTGGATCGTTTCCCTGGCGTCGAGACTCTCCCAAAGGACAGTGCGGCGGAGACACAACAAACTCCCTTCCTGTCTCTCATGGACACACACCTGTTGTTGACTTTGGACTAGCGACTGCACAGACATCAAGGCCGCGGAACAGAGACACACTACGGACTTACACGCACACACTTGCAACCACAAAAATATACGCCACATACACACCCCCCCCCCCCCCAACGCAAATCCCATAGGGGTGATGAATGGATGGTCAGCGCCTGAGAGCTGCAGCCTACCATCATGACCTCGCACTCCCTTCCCTCTGCTGCTAGATATCTCGAGATGTACGTTGTAATATGTATATGTGCTTTGCTATGGAGGTTTTTTCCCAATCCAGACTGGGCCCCCTTAGGAGGCCAGTCTAGATTGTATTTTTTTACTCATCCTTCCCCAGCGTTTTACCTTTTCCCCCCCCATCTTTTACAGGGCGCCTTGTGGTGACCCCCGTTCTGTAACCCCGTACACTGTTTGTTTTGTCTAATCTTGAACGGGTTTGTGCTGAAAACAAAGTTTTGTTGTACTTGCGCAATGACAATAAAGACCTACCTACCTAGGTAAATAAAATAACATACATCACGTCTTCCTGCCATCATACAAACATTTGACAAGAATAAATGTTAGGCATAAATGTGCCTTTATTGAAAACAAAGGAGTATGAAAAGGTTTGTCATTTGAAAAGTAGTTTTTGCCCACGAACTGAGCTACAAAATTAAAACTTTAGAGATGATCACTTCAGAAGCCTCAACACCTTTTCCCGCTTCTCTCGTCATGAAGGTCATGGCAGTAAATTTAGCGTTTGTTCCCTTAACAAATATTCTTTCAAAAAACATGGATGACGCTCAAGTTGTCGGACACTACGAACCTTCTACACTTGCGCAACTATGCGTACATTATTAATCAGTTTTCCAACCCTTTTCTGCAAGTTCATCAGTAGTAGCAGTGGTTTACATACACAAAAAGACATGTCAAGGTTCCAAAATGTGACTGTTATAACTTTGCTGCCAAAAATGATTGACCAGATATTCAATGGAGAACGTACAGACCCTGAAAGCATCACCAACAATTCATTTCATCCATCCATCCATTTTCTACCGCTTATTCCATCATAATTGGAAATTAAAAATGCAAATTGTGTTCCTCCAACTAATGGCCAATATAATTTTGACACAAGTTTTCAGTTAATGCAGTAAAGGGTTGAGCAATTAAACATGTCTGTTATTAAATATTCACTTTCTTCCCTCCCTGGTGCTCTTTTTTCCCCCCATGAGAGATCGTGAAATCCGTTCTTCAGAATGACTGGAGGACAGTTGCTTCTCTTTGGGGTCTTCTGGCATGGCTGTGAACTGCGAAGGCCGTGTTTATTGCGCCGCTTCCGTTTCCTCGCTCGGCTGTCCTGCTGCCGTTTCTGCCGTCTTTGTGGCCTGAGCGACACGGGAGGAAAAGGAGCGCATGTCATTTACGCCGCAGGGTAGTAGGGATGATGCTTGATGAGAAATTATCGAGTTCGAGCCCATTATCAAATCCTCTTATCGAATCCAGATAGGTTGTTGTATATGGAAAAAAACACAATATTTGGTTTAAAAAGCTCACTTTGATTTTATAAGAAAAAAATAAAATAAAATAAATAAATATTGTCTGTTACCCCCCTAAAAAAATAAAATAAATAAATATTGACTATTGTTACCCAAAGTATATTAAGTGGGATTTTTCAGACAAACAAATATATACAGTAACACAAAAACAATCTGTCTCTGTGATCACTATAGGTGTATAAATAATAATATAGTGTTAAATACAATCAGTCCCTTGGGCACAAAACTGAAAATACAGCTCTCCAAAAAGTGCACTTCTTCTGCTATTGGAACATACTAACTACACACACAGGCAGACAGCTAACAAACAATCCAAGACATCTAATAAAGTTCCAAAGCAGATGAATCCATTTATGCTCTTTATTGTTGTTGATCTTGCTTTGTCTTTTCCTATAAATAAATGATAAATGGGTTATACTTGTATAGCGCTTTTCTACCTTCAAGGTACTCAAAGCGCTTTGACACTATTTCCACATTCACCCATTCACACACACATTCACACACTGATGGAGGGAGCTGCCATGCAAGGCGCTAACCAGCAGCCATCAGGAGCAAGGGTGAAGTGTCTTGCCCAAGGACACAACGGACGTGACTAGGATGGTAGAAGGTGGGGATTGAACCCCAGTAACCAGCAACCCTCCGATTGCTGACACAGCCACTCTACCAACTTCGCCACTTTACTTTTGTCTTGAACTGGACTGTTATTATATTTTGTTAAACTGAAATACACACAATGACAAATGTATAAGTTATGTGATTCAATTAACATACTGCAATGTAATACACAATATGTAAATATTAGCTTCACACAAATATACAGTACTATCATCAAACAAATACTTCTGAGTGTTGAAACTATTTCGATGGTGGAAATACACGACTGGCAGCCATTTTAAGTCCTCAAAACATCCATTGAAACAGTGCACAAAAATCATTTTTCAATAAACATCTTAGTATCAAATTTAACTACTTTCCACCTTAATATTGAGTTACATAAACAAGTTAAACAGTTTACTTACAGACTTATCTTTTCCAAGGCTTGTAAGAGCTAACACAACTTGTCTACTTCTCAATTGTCTCATGAACTGGACTAACATCGTCAACCCGGAAGTGCCCAAACTAATGACGCGTAGTATTTTCATATCGCCACAAGGTGTCAGTAAGAGTCTACAATCAAATTGGCATAACATTGCCCATTTGGGATTCGTTCCCAGGGATTCGAATAAAGAACCAACTCTTTTGCTTTACTATAGTGGTCTCGATAACGGGAACCGGTTCTCAAAAAGGGATTCGAGTCCATGGAATCGGTTCTTTTCTTATCGAACAACCGGGAGAATCGGCTTCGAACATCATCCCTACAGGGTATTGACTCTTAGTCAAACAAACGGACATGTTAGAATGTGAAACTGTAAAAGTGATGTCAACATTGTAACCGTATACATGTTCTAAACACATCACTAGGTGACTTATTTGTTTTTTTAAGTTATTAAACATGTCTGGGGGAAAAAAAAAAAAATCATCCGTGTTTTCAGTTGGAAATGTACCTTCTTTTTCTTCTTCTTTTGTGCTTTCCGGCTAGCAGAGCTCTGTAGTAAAGTCTAGAAAAGAGACAAGGGTCAGTGTAAGAGATGTCCTGAAGTCCAGATAGGGTCCAAAGTGAGACACTCGGGCTGCACGATTTTGAGAAAAAAAACCTAATTGTGATTTTTCTCACTAAAATTGCTATTCGATTTGCAATTTTGTATTTTATACATACAAACGCATAAGCGAAAATAACAAGTGAAGGAAGACGTGTTACTTTTAGACTGTCAATCTACTTATTTTGGTCTCAAAATGCCACACTTTAGAAAAATATGCAAAAATGTACTTAAAAAAATAATTGGCTTTATGCAGACTCAGCTTTTGTCTACACCATGCTCTTAAACTGAAGAAACAATCGATAATAACTAGAGATGTCCGATAATGGCTTTTTTGCCGATATCCGATAATCCGATATTGTCCAACTCTTAATTAGTGATTCCGATATCAACCGATACCAATATATGCAGTCGTGGAATGAACACATTATTATGCCTAATTTTGTTGTGATGCCCCGCTGGATGCATTAAACAATGTAACAAGGTTTTCCAAAATAAATCAACTCAAGTTATGGAAAAAATGCCAACATGGCACTGCCATATTTATTATTGAAGTCACAAAGTGCATTATTTTTTTTAATATACCTCAAAACAGCAGCTTGGAATTTGGGACATGCTCTCCCTGAGAGAGCATGAGGAGGTTGAGGTGGGCAGGGTTGAGGTGTGGAGGGGTAGGGGGCAGTGGGGGGTGTATATTTTAGCGTCCCGGAAGAGTTAGTGCTGCAAGGGGTTCTGGGTATTTGTTCTGTTGTGTTACGGTGCGGATGTTCTCCCGAAATGTGTTTGTCATTCTTGTTTGGTGTGGGTTCACAGTGTGGCGCATATTTGTAACAGTGTTAAAGTTGTTTATACGGCCACCCTCAGTGTGACCTGTATGGCTGTTGACCAAGTATGCATTGCATTCACTTGTGTGTGTGTGAAAAGCCGTAGATATTATGTGATTGGGCCGGCACGCAAAGGCAGTGCCTTCAAGGTTTATTGGCGCTCTGTACTTCTCCCTGCGTCCGTGTACACAACGGGGTTTTAAAAAGTCATAAATTTTACTTTTTGAAACCGATACCGATCATTTTGATACCGATACCGATAATTTCTGATATTACATTTTAAAGCATTTATCGGCCGATATCATCGGACATCCCTAATAAAAACTGTACAGTGATTATAATGTACTGTAATCATAACATAAATCATGTAACCATTTAAAAGGATATAAACTACCATTTCTCATTACTGTCGAATTGTTTACCATTGTACTTTAATTGGAAGGTAAATAACTATCCTAAATAAATAAAAAATACAACTGACTCATTTTATTTAAATAAATATTAAACATCTATAAGTGCATTTTTTCCCCAGTTAGAAAAACTGTGATAGGCGTTGCCATCACGTAATCACCACGTATCCGCTCATTCGTCCGTGTTGATGGGCTCATATTGCCCATCCCATTTGAAGGCGAAATATTACCACACGGGACATTTGGCTTTGTAATCCTATTTTTTTCCTCTTAATTTTTGTTACTAGCAGAATTTCTCACTCGGGAGTAGAGAGGCTAGCTGTCCGTGCTTCCTGTGGGTGTAAACCTGGCGGTCTGAGATTGTGGATGACTGAAAAGAGGGCTCACTACGTTCAGTTAATTCTACAGTTGAATAAACGCGCTCAGGTGCTGAGAGCAACGCACAGAGTGAGACCTCTTTCTGCCAGTTTAAAGCAAATGCTGAATAAACGCGCAACTCAACAATTCTGATTGGACAACTTGTCTGTCACTCTAAAAAAACAACACATATTGCGATTACGTTATCGCACTAATTAAAACCTCAATGTCGATTAATCGTGCAGCCCTATAGAACACTAGTCTAAAATATAATTAAACATGAAAGTGTCAGAAAAATTGTATGTAAATTATCAAAAAACTTTCCGTTCTCTGAGTTCCCAATGAACAGACAAGAGGCTGTCTTTGTTGCACCAAGCAAAGGCTTGGAAAATTCCATTGTGTACGATGGGAGGAGACGGGAGGGGGTTATCTATTGTCATCGAAGACCTGCTCAAGCTGAATCCAGGACTAGGCCAAGCCCGAGGCATCTTTTTCTTTTGTGTTAATGTGACCGAAAACCATGACTGTTTACATACTCCCCATTCCTTTAGAAACAGATGTTATGTAAACAGGGAAAGTCCAAATAAAAAGAGGTGGCGTACAATCTTTCGCCAGAGCGTGGTTGACACTGTAAGAGGTTACATGTTGACACGTTTCTCCTCAATTGAGCAAAATTGAATTCTGCCTCTGTTTGATTCTTTGCTTCTTGTCTTGTTTAATAGATGTCATCAGTGTTTGAACCTGACAGAAAGGGTTTACCGGTAGCTTGTTTAACTGGCCCCCTTTGGTCCTTGGATTTTTCAGTATATGTCCTCTGTAAAGCTGACTTGTACCTTTAGCTCTGGGTCCTGGACCTCATGCTCCGACTTGTACAACTCTGGCTCAAAGGGGAAGTTGGTGATTCTGTGAGGGCCGTTGGGCATCAGCAGCACGGTGAACTTAAACTGAGCTACCAACTCCCCTGCAAGCAAGGACACAAAGACAGGTGGAAGATCAGCGTGTGTGGAAGACATTGGGAGGGAAACACTTTTACCTTCTTTCTCGTGCAGGACACTGAAGGGCTGCAGCAACTCGTGCTTGGCACATTCCACCACTCCCAGCCGGGCTTTGGCCTCGTCTTCAAACGCCCTGGGGGGAAAACGGTCAGAAGCATCGGTAACATTTCACGATTCCATCTGGAGTACGAGTTTTCTCACCTGAGAGTGAAGGGCATGACGTCAAAGCGCCGCTCGACCTCACTGAAGAACGTACGGGAAGTCTTCATCTTCAGGCCGTACTGCTTACTAGGGTCCCTTTTGTAAATGGTGGTCCTCAAACCTCCATCTCTGGCCTGATGTCAGAAGAGGGGATCCTCAATCCAGCACTCCACACAAATTCTAAATAATCTTACGGCGTCAGGCCACTGACCTTTCCTTCGCCTGTGCTGACCAAGACGTCCACCGCGTAAACTTCGTGCACCTCAAACTCCGCCTTCTCGTGGTCCTTCCTGGATGCGACGAAACAAGGCAGAAAATATTTGACAACAGGTGTCACTCAACAGGGCATGTTTTGGAAAATGACAATGCTGCCATTTCTACTGGAAATCAAAGGACCATTAGGGATAGGTATGGACACTTGGCACCATAGCAGGACTGATGACGGTGTTGCCAGTGGCAACCAGACCGAAAAAACATCAGTTCTATATTTAGCTTAATGAATTTAGGTTAGCTTAATGAATTTAGGTACCGTATTTTATGGACTATAAGTATGGCGTCTCATTAGTGCCAAAAATCCAAGCGCATAAAAACTGTTATCGCGCGCTGATTCTCCACTTCGTGCGAGTGCGCGACACCCTTTTGCGCGCGCGTGGTGCCCTTGTGCGCGCGCGTGGTGCCCTTGTGCGCGCGCGTGGTGCCCTTGTGCGCGCGCGCCGTCTCGGTCTGTGCGCTCTCTGTGTACTCCTGGGATCTCTCCTCGCGCTGTCATGTTTCGTTTTGGCACTTTGGGGGCGGGCATGCTTAGACGGCCCCTTCTTTCTGATTGGCTGTGAGCATTTTTCATATGAGCCAATCAGAAGTATAGCAGGGCGGGTCATCGTCAATATGTATCAAGATTTACGGAGGAAGAAATGGATAAAAAAATGGCGGCTGAAAAAGAGGTAAGTTGAGGGACACAGTTAGTGTGTCCCTCAAGTGTCAAGATTAATATCTCTCTTTTCATACACATACAACCAGTCGACAGATGTCAGTCAATGATAGAAATTATATTTTCAAATGTTTTCTTTCCTCACTTGTCTGTTTTAAAAAATATTTGTATTTATTTAATATTTGTATATGTAAATATTGAATGTATGCCACAATGTGGCATATTAATTTTCTTTCCTCTATCGACTTGAAGTTTACACCAGAGTCTACCCGAACCCACTTATCTATGCATACTTCATATCAGGACCACATGATTAGCATATGGGCCTAATTATTGATGTTATGATTGCAATTACTATTTTAGTAGAATAATGAATGACAGGTTGTCACTACAATTAATGAATATGGTTATAATATTACTATAAAAAGTATTTACGTTTCTGCAAACAACTCAAACTATGAAAAATTAGATATCAGCCCAGATCAGTATAGATGGCAGAGTTAAAAATATGTATTTACTTGAAAATTGAGCAAGTTATGGTTATTTAAATAGTACATGTTCCTTGACATCTATGTACTGGGCGGGGCAAGCTGCCTGAGGTAAGATGGCCGCCACGTTGCTCCTCCATTGACTGACAGCGCTTAGAGCCAATCAGAAAGAAGGGGCCGTCCAAGCATACCCACCCCCAAAGTGCCAAAACGAAACATGACAGCGCACAGACCGAGACGGCGCGCGCACACAAAGGCACCACGCGCGCGCAAAAAGGTGTCGCGCGCTGCGCACGAAGTGGAGAATCAGCGTGCGATAACAGTTTTTATGCGCTTGGATTTTTGGCACTAATGTGACGCCATATATAAGTCGTAGTTTTTTTCATAGTTTGGCCGGGGGTGCGACTTATACTCAGGAGTGACTTATGTGTGAAATGATGAACACATTAGCGTAAAATATGAAATAATATTATTGATGTCATTGACGTAAGAGACTAGACGTATAAGATTTCATGGGATTTAGCGATTAGGAGTGACAGTAAACGTATAGCATGTTCTATATGTTATAGTTATTTGAATGACTCTTACCATAATATGTTACGTTAACATAGCAGTTGGTTATTTATGCCTCATATAACGTACACTTATTCAGCCTGTTGTTCACTATTCTTTAGACATTTTCAATTGCCTTTCAAATGTCTATCCTTGCTGTTGGCTTTTAGCAAATACATTTCCCCAAAAATGCGACTTATATATGTTTTTTTCCTTCTTTATTATGCATTTTCGGCCAGTGCGACTTATACTCCGGAGCGACTTATAGTCCGAAAAATAAGGTAATAACTTTTGCTTATGACCGATACAATCCCTAGGGCTGGCCAGTATACCGATATCACAGTTAATAATGGTATGTTTTGGAGATATACAGAACAGGCCAAAAGTTTGCACACCTTCTCATTTCAATGCATTTTCTTTATTTTCGTGACTATTTACATTGTAGATTGTCACTGAAGGCATCAAAACTATGACACCTGTGAAGTGGAAACCCTTTCAGGTGACTACCTCTTGAAGTTCATCGAGAGAATTCCAAGATTGTGAAAAGCAGTAATCAGAGCAGAGGGTGGCTATTTTGAAGAAACTAGAATATAAAACATGTTTTCAGTTATTTCACCTTTATTTGGTTAAGTACATAACTCCACATGTGTTCATTCATCAATCTACAATGTAAATAGTCATGAAAATAAAGAAAACCCATTGAATAAGAAGGTGTGTCCAAACTTTTGGCCTGTACTGTATATTTGAGGAAATACTGCCATCTTTTGGTGTGCCTTTTTTTTGGCCGTTTGCAGCCAATGTGACCCGGCCGGCATTGTAGCTGAAGAAGGGTCCGGAGTTGCCACATTTGCCTTCGCGCACAGCCGACACGTCAGCACCTCAATTTTGGCGGCTCCTCTTTATTAACATGAGGTAACAAAATTGAACAGAACAGCTGTCAGAGCCGACAAAATGCCGCCGCTAACTGCTAAAGCTTACAAAAACTGATTTCCAGACACCGTATGGATTCAAATGTAAAAAGTATTCATCCCTACATTGGCACAATAATCCGCAAAAAATAAAATGTATTGTCCATCCATTTTCTACTGCTTGTCCCTCTTATTGCCATCCATCCATCCATCCTCCTCCGCTTATCCGAGGTCGGGTCGCGGGGGCAGCAGCCTAAGCAGGGAAACCCAGACTTCCCGCTCCCCAGCCACTTGGTCCAGCTCTTCCCGGGGGATCCCGAGGCGTTCCCAGGCCAGCCGGGAGACATAGTCTTCCCAACGTGTCCTGGGTCTTCCCCGTGGCCTCCTACCGGTCGGACGTGCCCTAAACACCTCCCCAGGGAGGCGTTCGGGTGGCATCCTGACCAGATGCCCGAACCACCTCATCTGGCTCCTCCCTCTTATTGCATTTGACTAAATGTTCATGTTTTTCTTGGTGTAAATTTTAAAAGCACAGATTAAACATGTTAACAATAGCCTATACCTAAGGACAATCTGCACATGTAATTAGTTTTCAGCCAAGGCACACTTCAGTACAGTATGTCAATGATTAAAACAGTACCGTATTTTTCGGACTATAAGTCACTCCGGAGTATAAGTCGCACCGGCCGAAAATGCATAATAAAGAAGGAAAAAAACACATACACTGCCGTTCAAAAGTTTGGGGTCACATGTAAATGTCCTTATTTTTGAAGGAATAGCACTGTACTTTTCAATGAAGATAACTTTAAACTAGTCTTAACTTTACAGAAATACACTCTATACATTGCTAATGTGGTAAATGACTATTCTAGCTGCAAATGTCTGCTTTTTGCTGCAATATCTACATAGGTGTATAGAGGCCCATTTCCAGCAACTATCACTCCAGTGTTCTAATGGTACAATGTGTTTGCTCATTGGCTCAGAAGGCTAATTGATGATTAGAAAACCCTTGTGCAATCATGTTCACACATCTGAAAACACTTTAGCTCGTTACAGAAGCTACAAAACTGACCTTCCTTTGAGCAGATTGAGTTTCTGGAGCATCACATTTGTGGGCTCAATTAAACGCTCAAAATGGCCAGAAAAAGAGAACTTTCATCTGAAACTCCTCAGTCTATTCTTGTTCTTAGAAATGAAGGCTATTCCACTAAATTGTTTGGGTGACCCCAAACTTTTGAACGGTAGTGTATAAGTCGCATTCTTTGGGGAAATGTATTTGCTAAAAGCCAACAGCAAGAATAGACATTTGAAAGGCAATTTAAAATAATTAGTGAACAACAGGCTGAATAAGTGTACGTTATATGAGGCATAAATAACCAACTGCTATGTTAACGTAACATATTATGGTAAGAGTCATTCAAATAACTATAACATATAGAACATGCTATACGTTTACCAAACAATCTGTCACTCCTAATCGCTAAATCCCATGAAATCTTATACGTCTAGTCTCTTACGTCAATGACATCAGTAATATTATTGGATATTTTACGCTAATGGGTTCATCATTTCACACATAAATCGCTCCAGAGTATGAAAAAAACTGCGATTTATAGTCGGAAAAATACGGTAATGGGATTATAACATTTGTGGTGTTTCTTTACAAAGTACTTTCATCACTGGCAAGCATATTTACAATATTTATTGTTTTTGCAGGTCTGTTAAACGGTGAGAGATTCCAGAAACTGGACTGGGAACCTAGGTTGGTGTAAATTGGCTCCAATAAAAACTACTGAGTCTGGAGGCCCAACTCGACATACCTCTGCTGGTCTGTTGGGTTCTGAATAATGGTCTTCTCCCCATCGATAACGTGCTGCTTGAGCTGATGAGACAGCATACCTTCAAGGGAAGACATTCATGGAAGTTAGAAAAAGTCATGAAAATGTGCAAAAGATGTTCTCACCCTCGATAGGTGTGCATTTGAATGACTGGGAGATCTTATTCCAGGCCTCTGTCACCTGCGTGTTCTGTATGTTTCAAAGTAGATCTTGTTTATACTTGTGAGCTGCGTTAATAAGACTTGATTGAGTAATAAGCGTACCTGGCCTCCAGGTTTGACAAGGCGAAGGGCAGCTTCCGCACACTGATGGGCTGCTTTGATGACGTCGGCTTTGCGGCCCGTGATGGGGTTCTCCTGCAGCGAGGACAAGAAGTTCAATACAGATGCAACAGTAAGTGCTTGTTGACATTAGAGCTGGGCCATATGGCGGAAAAATGTATCACAACATACGTTTTTTTCATATTGGTCAAAATCAATAATTATTTATATGTTTTATGACCTATGGAAAATATGGACCAGGAGAAAAATATATTAAATGTTAACATTTATATTCCAAATAAAACCTTCCTCTGATTATAATCCCCTCAGCTAAATAGCAATACAAGTAGGGCTGGGCGATATGGCCTTTTATTAATATCTCAATATTTTTAGTCCATGTCACGATACACGTTATATATGTGGATATTTTGCTTTAGCCTTGAATGAACACTTGATGCATATAATCACAGCAGTATGATGATGCTATGTGTCTACATTAGGGCTGCAACAACTACCGTCATTTCCGGACTATAAGCCGCACCTGCCTATAAGCCGCACCAGCTAGATTTAGGGGAAAATACAGATTGCTCCATATATAAGCCGCACCCGACTATAAGCCGCAGGCGTTTTGATGTGTAATTAGCGTAGTATATAGGGGTTCCTGCTACCACGGAGGGGATTGTCGGGACAGAGATGACTGTTTGGGAACGCAAAGCCTCCCATTTATTAACAATAAATCTTTCAATCATTCAATCAAACTTTCACATCTTTGACATGGCGAACAGCATTCGTGCAGAGTACAAATAATACAACGGTATTACCGGTAGTCAGTCTTTAATCATTGTGTCATCGTCTTCCTCCTGCGTACTAAAACCACCAAAATCCTCTTCGTCGGTGTCGGAGAAGAACAGGTCCAAAATGGCGTCGTCAGCCAAGTCAAGGGTACGTGCAGCAGCTCTATTTCCTTCTTTGACAGCCAGATCGATTGCCTTTAACTTAAAAGCAGCATCATATGCACTTCTCCGTTTGTTTTCCATATTGAGGGTGTTTGCATGAACACTTCCTTCGCGCAAACTGTCGCTGACGCTCTCCTACTCTTTGTTTTGCTCTCAGTAGTGTGCGCCCCTGGTTACCGTAAGCCGTAAAAAAAGCCGTAAAAAAGCCGCACCGTCGTAAAAGCCGCAGGGACCAAAACGAGGGGAAAAAGTAGCGGCTTATAGTCCGGAAATTACGGTAATCGATTAAAATCGATTATAAAAATAGTTGGCGATTAATTTAGTCATCGGTTCGTTGGATCTATGCTATGCGCATAGGCTACTTTTTAAATTTTTTATAAACCTTTATTTATAAACTGCAACATATACAAACCGCTGAGAAACAATAATCAAAATAAGTATGGTGCCAGTATGCTGTTTTTTTCAATAAAATACTGGAAAGGATAGAAATGTAGTTTGTCTCATTTATCAGATTATTAATCGATTAATCGAAGTAATAATCAACAGATTAATCGATTATCAAATTAGGTGTTAGTTGCAGCCCTAACTTATATAGCGCTTTTTCTCTAGTACAATCAAGGCGCTTTACATAGTGAAAGCCAATATCTAAGCTACATTTAAACCAGTGTGGGTGGCACTGGGAGCAAGTGGGTAAAGTGTCTTGCCCAAGGACACAACGGCAGTGACGAGGATGGCGGAAGCGGGGATCGAACCTGGAACCCTCAAGTTGCTGGCACGGCCACTCTACCAACCGAGCTATACCGCCCCAAGTTTATTTTCGTTAATTGAATTACCAAGTATTGGCCCAGGTCTAGAAATGACCTTTTCGCAAATGTTATGTGGGCAAAAATAATGTATTTGTAAGTTGATTTAAGTGTGCAACAAGACAAAGATGCTGCACTGGGACTTGGTGAGTTGTTGGACATAACCGGTTCCACAGTATGTGTTGTGAAAAAGAAGTCATCTTACCTTAGTGGCTCCCACCACAAAGCTGTGTGCAACATTGGCAATGAAGCCGTCGACGTGAACGCCGAGGTCACTAGAGAAACACAAACAACATTTCAGGGCCATGTACATGCGGCCCCCTGCGTTTAACCATCACACTCAACATAGTTATGAAATGTACAGTTAAAACATATTCAATCGCTGTGTTTCCCCATAGCTTATAACACACATGTGATGCCAATTCAAGTTTGACAAGGACCATTTTACTGCACCATAAAGTGTCCAATTGCTGGGGTGCAATCACGTGACCACGAGGCAACTTCCGGCCTCCCTCTAGAGTCCCATTAGGCTACTGTTTATTTACCTGCATCAGTGCACATTTGGGTGTATATTAATAAGTTTAGAGGCAAATATACAAGAGATCATGATAAATAACAATGATTACCGGTACCGATGATTGTCACACACACTAGGTGTGTCGAAATTATTCTCTGCATTTGACCCATCACCCTTGATCACCCCCTGGGAGGTGAGGGGAGTAGTGAGCAGCAGCGGTGGCCGCGCCCGGGAATAATTTTTGGTGATTTAACCCCCAATTCCAACCCTTGATGCGGAGTGCCAAGCAGGGAGGTAATGGCTCCCATTTGTATAGTCTTTGGTATGACTCGGCCGGGGTTTGAACTCACAAACTACCCATCTCAGGGCGGACACTCTAACCCAGGGGTGTCCAAAGTGCGGCCCGCAGCTAGTTTTTAAACGGCCCGCTCCGTGTCTTATAATATCCATTATGAAAAAAACAACATAAAAATTGGAATTAAAGAGCAAACAGGTGTAATGTAACGAGAAAATGTTGCAATATCGACTCTAATAACACAAAGTTGCCATGCAGGCGTCTCCCGCAATTCAAAAACTGTCATTGTTCAAAAAATAATAAAAACTTAGAATCGATGGATGGCTCCAAAGTTGGAAGTTGAAAAAATAAAAAAAAGTACAAATGTGTGTATATATATTTATATATACATACATAGAGTACAAGTTTGGACACACCTTCTCATTCAATGCATTTTCTTTATTTTCATGACTATTTACATTGTAGATTGTCACATCAAAACTATGAATGAACACATGTGGAGTTATGTACTTAACAAAAAAAAGCTGAAATAACTGGAAACATGTTTTGTATTCTAAATTCTCCAAAATAGCCACCCGTTGCTCTGATTACTGTTTTGCACACTCTTGGCATTCTCTCGATGAGCTTCAAGAGGTAGTCACCTGAAAGGGTTTTCACTTCACAGGTGTCATAGTTTTGATGCCTTCGGTGTCAATGAAAATAAAGAAAATGCATTGAAATGTGAAGGTGTGTCCAAACGTTTGGCCTGTACTCCCCCCCCCCCCCTCCACACCCCTGATTGTAAATAATGTAAATAATTCAATGTGATTATCTTGTGTGATGACTGTATTATGATGATAGTATATATGATAGTATATATCTGTATCATGAATCAATTTAAGTGGACCCCGACTTAAACAAGTTGAAAAACTTATTCGGGTGTTACCATTTAGTGGTCAATTGTACGGAATATGTACTTCACTGTGCAACCTACTAATAAAAGTCTCAATCAATCAATCAATCAAAACTGTATGTGTATATATGTATATATATATATATATATATATGATGTGTGGGGACCCTTTTGGATCCCCGAGACCTTTAGTCTGTTTTTTAAATGGTCATTGTTCAAAAAAAAAAATCAAAAGCAATGTTGTTATGTTATATCTTTCTTGTTAAGGCCCCAATTACTTCACATTAAATATTCCATTTTGAAAGATGTTTTAGGGAAAATAGTGCATATTTTGTTATTGCCATAAAACAATTGTTCTCTTTGAAAAAATAAGGCATAAAACATTAAAAAAATATAAACTTTGTGGCATGGGATAGAGCTGAAGTTAGTCTATAGATATTTAAAATGTTGAATTTATTTAGTTATTTTTTCATCACTTTAAAGGGAAACTTCGGTTTTTTTCAACCTGGGCCCTGTTTTCATAATTTTTTCTGTATATGTGAGTGCTGGATAAAACATTTTTTGAGGTCGCGCCAGTATTGAGCAGGGCAGGCAGCCTCCAGCCCAGCTAACGCTCGTACACAGGGCAACTGGCTCTCGTCAAAATTCGGCCTATAAACATGCATTTTTTTCACACTGACAGGCTCAGATAGTTACAATGAGTGTCCGACAACATACTAGAAAGGAGAAATTAACGTATGTCTCTACCTTTAGCTGGAGATCGCTGTTTTTTGCGAGCTGTGTCCAAATCTCACCACGCTACAAATCTCGTTCCGAAATCTCGCGATAACTCGCGACAAAACACCGGTGGAAAAACAGTTACCTGACTGAGGTGAAGAGAGCCATGACAGACAAACAAACAAACTTTTCTATAAAACTAAAATAACAGTCTTCGGTAATCCAACAGAAAATCACTTCAGTCATCTCTCTTCACCTCAGTCAGGTAACTGTTTTTCCACC
Source organism: Entelurus aequoreus (assembly GCF_033978785.1). Classification (NCBI taxonomy): domain Eukaryota; kingdom Metazoa; phylum Chordata; class Actinopteri; order Syngnathiformes; family Syngnathidae; genus Entelurus; species Entelurus aequoreus. The sequence goes on along the minus strand of NC_084756.1, from coordinate 24,367,199 downwards.
GGTGTTTTGTCGCGAGTTATCGCGAGATTTCGGAACGAGATTTGTAGCGTGGTGAGATTTGGACACAGCTCGCAACACACAGCGATCTCCAGCTAAAGGTAGAGACATACGTTAATTTCTCCTTTCTAGTATGTTGTCGGACACTCATTGTAACTATCTGAGCCTGTCAGTGTGAAAAAAATGCATGTTTATAGGCCGAATTTTGACGAGAGCCAGTTGCCCTGTGTACGAGCGTTAGCTGGGCTGGAGGCTGCCTGCCCTGCTCAATACTGGCGCGACCTCAAAAAATGTTTTATCCAGCACTCACATATACAGAAAAAATTATGAAAACAGGGCCCAGGTTGAAAAAAACCGAAGTTTCCCTTTAATGACTAAGACCATTTTGGGTCCCTATAGGTCCTGTAGTATAGGACCTTTAAAACTCACCGAATTTGGGAAATGATTGAATTTGAAAATATAATTTTTTTTTTAATGGCCCCCACATGCTTTGATTTTTCAATGTGTGGCCCTCAGTGGAAAAAGTTTGGACAACCATGCTCTAACCCAGACCTGGGCATTGTACGGCCCGCGGGCCGCATCCGGCCCTTTGCGCATCCCTGTCCGGCCCGCGTGAGGCCAATCATAAATTACAAAATAAATTTAAAAAAGTATCTATGTCGAGTGTGCAATACAACGGTGCTGCTTTTGTTTTGAAAAGCGTTATTTGTATTACTTCCGTGTGGACGTATGCGCGTGTGCGATTGTGAGTGAATTGAACGGCGCAATTACAAATTACAAAATAAAGTTTAAAAAACATCTATGTCGTGCGCGCAATACAACTGTGCTGCTTTTATTTTGAAATGTGTTATTTATGCCGTATGTCCGGGGGGAACCTGTGAGTGAAGATGCATAGAGACAAGTGATGAGACGCTAAAAAAAGAAAAGTTGATGAGGAATGGCGTGTTTCCAACAAGAGATGGACTGCCAAGTATTTCTTTACATAAATTAATGGTAAAGCCGTGTGCTTAATGTGTGGTACACAGGTTGCTGTGTTTAAATATCATTTTAATCGCCACTACACGAAGAAACACGAGGGAAAATACCGGAATGTGCCTGATGAAGCGCGCGCAAGGGAGGCTGATGCGTTGATGGTAAAACTGCAAACCCAACAAGGACTTTGTGCCATATTTCACACCCCCAGAGATGCAGCCGTCAGGACAAGTTTCGTCATTTCTCACAAAAGCGCCAGAAAAAGTAAGGCGTTTTCTGACGGAGAGTTTATTAAGGAGTGCTTATTGGACTTTGTTGCGCTGATAATGCCCGGAGACATGGGCTGTTTTTCGCTAACTTTGGATGAGAGCTCTGATGCACTCAATTAAAGAGACAACCACAGGTAATGACTTGTTCACAGAGGTAAATGGGTGTTGGGACAAGCTGGCAGATGTGACAATCCAATCCACTTTATTTATATAGCACATTTAAACAACAAAATGTTTCCAAAGTGCTGCACAACAATATTACAAACAATATTCAAATATTATCCTTAGCTCCACCAATGACTGAATAAAAAGAAAAAACAATTACATATAAAACCAATATAAAAAACAGTATAAAATAAATATGATTAAAAACTATTTTTAACAACAGATGGTTGTCCAAATCTGATGGGGAAAAATGTTGGACAATGCAGGATAAAGTGACCATCAAAAGCAATCTGCTTTTGTATAAAGTTAAGTTAGGTTAAATTAAATTATTATTATTAATTATTATTATTATTATCATCATTATTATTTATCTTACGGTATATCAAAAATAATATTGAGCAAAATTTAATTGAAATATTGTCGTGTGGCCCTCCAGCAGTGCTCGGGTTGCTTATGCGGCCCCCGGTGAAAATTAATTGCCCACCCCTGCTCTAACCACTAGTGTGAATGTTGTCTGTCTATCTGTGTTGGCCCTGTGATGAAGTGGCGACTTGTCCCGGGTCTACCCTGCCTACCACCCGATTGTAGCTGAGATAGGCTCCAGCACCCCCCGCGACCCCGAAAGGGATAAACGGAAGAAAATGGATGGATATTCTTATATATTTACTGTACTTCCAGGACCTCCCATTAACAAGGACACAACAAAGATTATCCCATAACAATGATATTAATTCCACTGCATACGCAAACAAAGAAGACGACAAAGAGCTGGAAACAAAGTGAGGAGGGACACAACACCTACATTTTCAGCAGATCCCCGTTTTTGAGCGTGTAGTCGGGGTCACTCTTCAGCGGGGAGAAGTGGCATACACAGTTGTTGACCGAGACGCTGGTGGGAAAGGCGATGCCTGGAAGTGAAGAAGACAGAAACACAAAAGAATGTTTACAACAAACTAAACGCAAGTGGCCACCTCGCCGCCGTACCTTTCTTTATGTCCTTCTCCCTCTTGAAGACCTTTCCCGTTTCCGCCATGATGTAGGCGTCGCCTGTGTCGCAGAGGCTCAGCACCGATACGCCGGGCTTGGCGGCTTCCACGACAAGACGCAGCGCCTCTGCGTAACAAGCAGGAATTCAAACATGGCAGAATGTAAATACAAATGAAGGAACGTTAAAGCACCAAATAGCAACAGTACACTTTAATGATATATTTTATAGCGTTTGTTATCGTCATTGTAGTTCGCAATGGTGCTGAACTAAACTGTATCATATAGACCAGGGGTCACCAACGCGGTGCCCGCGGGCACCAGGTAGCCCGTAAGGACCAGATGAGTAGCCCGCTGGCCTGTTCTAAAAATAGCTCAAATAGCAGCACTTACCAGTGAGCTGCCTCTATTTTTTAAATTGTATTTATTTACTAGCAAGCTGGTCTCGCTTTGCCCAACATTTTTAATTCTAACAGAGACAAAACTCAAATAGAATTTGAAAATCCAAGAAAATATTTTAAAGACTTGGTCTTCACTTGTTTAAATAAATTCATAATTTTTTTTACTTTGCTTCTTATAACTTTCAGAAAGACAATTTTAGAGAAAAAATACAACCTTAAAAATGATTTTAGGATTTTTAAACACATATACCTTTTTACCTTTTCAATTCCTTCTTCTTCTTTCCTGACAATTTAAATCAATGATCAAGTAAATTTATTTTTTTTATTGTAAAGAATAATAAATACATTTTAATTTAATTCTTCATTTTAGCTTCTGTTTTTTCGACGAAGAATATTTGTGAAATATTTCTTCAAACTTATTATGATTAAAATTCAAAAAAATTATTCTCGAAAATCTGTAGAATCAAATTTAAATCTTATTTCAAAGTCTTTTGAATTTCTTTTAAAATTTTTGTTCTGGAAAATCTAGAAGAAATAATGATTTGTCTTTGTTAGAAATATAGCTTGGTCCAATTTGTTATGTATTCTAACAAAGTGCAGATTGGATTTTAACCTATTTAAAACAGGTCATCAAAATTCTAAAATAAATCTTAATCAGGAAAAATTACTAATGATGTTCCATAAATTCTTTTTTTAATTTTTTCAAAAAGATTCGAATTAGCTAGTTTTTCTCTTCTTTTTTTCGGTTGAATTTTGAATTTTAAAGTGTTGAAATTGAAGATAAACTATGTTTCAAAATTTAATTGTAATTTTTTTCGTGTTTTCTCCTCTTTTAAACCGTTCAATTAAGTGTAAATATCATTAATTATCAATAATAACAAAGTTAAAGGTAAATTGAGCAAATTGGCTATTTCTGGCAATTTATGTAAGTGTGTATCAAACTGGTAGCCCTTCGCATTAATTACTACCCAAGAAGTAGCTCTTGCTTTCAAAAAGGTTGGTGACCCCTGATATAGACTATACCTGGGCAAAATACGGACCGGGGAACATATGCGGCCCGTTAAGATTTTCAATCCAGCCCGCTGGACGTTCTACATATTTTTTTTTTTACCTTTAACATCAAAACTGTCGCCGCCATTATGATGTACAGTGCTGGTTTTAAATGACCATAAGTGTTGAGCTATAGAAATTATTTCAGTGGTTGAAATCTGCGCTTTTGGGTGTTGATCAGAATCAGGTGTCCTAATCACTTGGCCCGGTGTATCAAATCAAGCACTTAGCCATGGAGACTGTTTCTACAGACATTTGTGAAAGAATGGGCCGCTCTCAGTGATTTCCAGCGTGGAACTGTCATAGGATGCCACCTGTGCAACAAATCCAGTCCTGAAATTTCCTCGCTCCTAAAAGTTCCAAAGTCAACTGTCGGCTGTATTAAAAGAAAATGGAAGAGTTTGGGAACAACAGCAACTCAGCCACCAAGTGGTAGGCCACGTAAACTGACAGAGTGGGGTCAGCGGGTGCTGAAGCGCATAGTGCAAAGACTTTCTGCACAGTCAGTTGCTACAGAGCTCCAAACTTCACGTGGCCTTCCAATTAGCCCACGTAGAGTACGCAGAGAGTACGCAAGAATGGTGGAGAATTCCTATAAACACACTCCGCAACCTTGTGGACAGCCTTCCCAGAAGAGCTGACGATGTAGTAGCTGCAAAAGGTGGACCCACATCATATTGAACCCTATGGGTTAGGAATGGGATGGCACTTCAAGTCCATATGTGAGTCAAGGCAGGTGGCCAAATACTTTTGGCAATATGGTGTATTTCGGAATCATGTTTTCTATGTTTCGCAGTCTACTCGCTACTGACTCGCCTTGGACTAGCCCGTGTCATGGCGAACGATAGTTGTTTGTTAGTTTGTTCGTTAACAACATCACACAAAAAGTTATTGCCGGGTTACAATGAAACTTTCAATAAATATCCGAATTAGAATAAGGAACAAGTGATTCAAGTTTGGGGTGATCCAGATCATTTCTATCAAGTTACGAGCCTCAAATTTATATGTGAGTCAAGGCAGGTGGCCAAATACTTTTGGCAATATAGTGTAAAAATATATATAAACATATATATACCCACAGTACATGTATACTTACACATTCATATATGTATATACACATACATGTATGTGCATAGATATACACATGAGATTATATATCAGACCTGGGCAAATTAAGGCCCGGGGGCCACATGTGGCCCGTTTAGCTCTCAATCTGGCCCTCCAGACATTCCCAAATAATGTTTTTAGATCTTTAAGATGGAAAGTGTAGCCGCCATTATGATGTGCAGTCATGTTTTCTAATGACTGTAATTCTTCAACTATACTAAGTATTTCAATGCTTGGAATCTGCGCTTATGGATGATATACCAGTTACTATGGTAATCTAATTAGTTACTATGGTCATCTAATTAGTTACTATGGTCATCAACGTCACAGCAGCTCAGACGAGGCACCAAGCAGTGTTGGGCGGGAAGCGTTTCCACAGACGCGGAAGGAGATTTTCACAACAAAGTTCTAAAGCTTAGTGATATATAGAGTAGAATAGAATAGAAAGTACTTTATTGATCCCTGGGGGAAATTCAGCAAATATCAGATATATCAGATTGTAGGTGGGTTTATTTTGTACCCTTTGCGTTCATAGTTCACTGTTTGTTGCATTTTTGTTGCGTTTCACTTGATTGTAAAATGTCGATTGAAAGGTGGTGTGGCATTCATATTTTGTCAATATTCAATGTTTTATCATTCATAGAAACATGTAAAAATTCCATTACGTTTTTTAAGGCGGTCTGTCGTAACGTTTTTAGCATTCAATCAGACATTATTGTGAGGGTTTGTATTAGTGTTCCTAAAAATAGATATACCGGCCCCCAGACACATTTTTTTCTCTAAATGTGGCCCCCGAGTCAAAATAATTGCCCAGGCCTGATCTATATATATATATATATATATATATATATATATATATATATATATATATATATATATGAGAGATGTCCGTTAATATCGGCCTGCCGATTTTATCGGCCGATAAATGCTTTAGAATGTAATATCGGAAATTATCGGTATCGTTTTTTTTAATTATCTGTATCGTTTTTATTTTTATTAAAATCAACATAAAAAACACAAGATACACTTACAATTAGTACACCAAGCCAAAAAACCTCCCTCCCCCATTTACACTCATTCACACAAAAGGGTTGTTTCTTCCTGTTATTAATATTCTGCTTCCTACATTATATATCAATATATATCAATACAGTCTGCAAGGGATACAGTCCGTAAGCACACATGATTGTGGTCCACTAATAGTACTAACCTTTAACAGTTAATTTTACTCATTTTCATTCATTATTAGTTTCTATGTAACTGTTTTTATATTGTTTTACTTTCTTTTTTATTCAAGAAAATGTTTTTGATTTTTTATCTTATTTTATTTTTAAAAAAAGGACCTTATCTTCACCATACCTGGTTGTCCAAATTATGCATAATAATGTGTTAATTCCACGACTGTATATATTGGTATCGGTTGATATCGGTATCGACAATTAAGGGTTTGGTCAATATTGAATATCGGCATAAAGCTATTATTGGACATCCCTAATATAAATATACCGGTATATATGCATATATATATATATATATATATATATATATATATATATATATATATATATATATATATATATATATATATATATATATAAGAGAACATTTACATGTGTGTTTACTTGAGTTACTAAACCATTACCATTCATTTACTGTAAAAAACATCGCAGCCCACTATAATACTAAATCAGGGTGACAATGACAAACTTTCCCCTTATTTATTTTCATCGCAGCAAGTTGAATTGCTGCAATCTGCTAGGAAAAGTTAGCTAGTTTGTTGTGCCAAGTAACGTGTGAGTGGCTATTTTTGTTCAAATGAATTGGATAAAACGTCACTAAGTGGGGCATTAGCAAGCCATTACTGTGATTTGTTCTTGAAGAGAGGTTTCAACAGCAAAAAAAGAAAAGAAAAATAAGCTAAGATTAGCCGCGGCTGTACGAGCCTTGCTTGCACCTGCTATGTAGCATGCTAGCCTGCTATGTAGCATGCTAGTCAGGGCGCCTCGGACATGAACCACATGGCTGCACCGTGCCAGGCCGACACCTACGGCGACTTACGGTTGGCAATGTCGCCCCCCATCTTGTACTTGGTGACCACCAGGTCGTCGGCGACGGTCTGTTCCTGCTCGCCGTCGGACATCTCGGCAGAGTTTGAATTGAGTTGGCCGGAAAAAAACGACACACAATCCCCGCGACTCCGCTCGTCTCGTGTGGGCTTCAGCCTCAGCCGGTTGGCGCCACTGGAGGGGTGGGCGGGGTCGAGGAAATATCAATATGGTCGACATCGCTATAGGACGGTTGATATTTGCCGTTTTCGTCTAACAAAAAAGTTCAGTTCAGTTCATTTATACGGAGCCCCTAAAGCAGGGGTGTCCAAACTTTTTCCACTGAGGGCCGCACACGGAAAAATGAAAGCATGTGGGGGCCATTTTGATATTTTTCATTTTCAAACCATAACAAAATGTATGCATTTTATATTTATTTTACCTTTAGGGGCCCCGGGGACCAAAAAGGGTCTCAGTCATTAAAATGTTAAAAATAAGTCAGATTATTATTAATTTTTAATTATTTAACGCTTACAGTAAATCTCTATATTAACTTCAAGTTGATATAAAGTAATACAAATAAAAAAAAATGTTTTATGGCTTTTCCGTCAAAAACAACTTAGTTTTTTTATAGTAAAACTGAAATATTCAGTATTTGCTAATTAGAGCCCTAAAAGATCAATAATGCAGGACACCATTGATTTTAATTATTTCATATTTTTGAGTAATCACAGTGAAAAGATAAATAAAAAATCACTAAATATATTTGGGATCCAAAAGGTGCCCCACTCATAAAGTGATACATTTTTATTAGGTTTTTCTTTTACTTTCAACACTTAAGTTACGAGATCACCTTCAGATATATCTGTCCATTTTATGCTGGAGCTATTATTTTGTTTGTTTTATGCGCTTTTGTCTAAGAAAACTTTGATGTTTTTATATGGCTACTACACAATATATGCAATATTTACCACATAAAACATTTTAAAGTGAAATATTTGAAGTAATTGGAACCCTGAAAATAATTCATTATAACATGGATTTTTTGTTATTATTATTTTTTTTGAGCAATGGCAAAAAAAGAAAAATGAAGAAAGACAAAAGAAAAAAAAAAACAGCCTGCATGGCAGCTTTTGTGTCAACATTGCAACTTTTTCTCGTTAGATTTCACCTCATTCCACTTTTATTAATGTTCTTTTTTATTTTTACAATAGTATTTCCAGAATGTGTGGCGGGCCGCTAAACAATTAGCTGCGGGCCGCAAATGGCCCCCGGGCAGCACTTTGGACACCCCTGCCCTAAAGGGACATGGGGGAAATTTAGTTTTTTTAAATTTTATTTTATTTTTTTAGACATGTATCTCGTGCGCACGAGAAACTATGTTGTGCACACAAGACACGTTCTCGTGCACACAAGAAACTTTTTCTAAAGTTATAAAAAAAAAAAGTGTTTTAATTATTATTATTAATATTGTTATTTTTTTTTAGACATGTTTCTCGTGCGCATGAGAAACTTTCTTGTGTGCACGAGATACATGTCTAAAAAATAATAATAACAATAAAAATAATATATATTTTTTATAACTTTAGAAAAAGTTTCTCGTGCACACGAGGAGATACATGTCTAAAAAAAATAATAAATTAAAATGTATAATTTTTTTTTTTTTTAGACGTGTCTCGTGCGCATGAGAAACTTTCTTGTGCGCACGAGATACATGTCTAAAAAAAAAAAACATAACCAAAATAATATTTAACATTTTTTTTTTTTTTATAACTTTATAAAAAGTTTCTCGTGCGCACGAGGAGATACATGTCTAAAAAAAAAAAAAAATTAAAATGTATAATTTTTTTTTTTTTAGACGTGTCTCGTGCGCATGAGAAACTTTCTTGTGCGCACGAGAAACTCTTGTGCGCACAAGATACATGTCTAAAAAAAATAAAAATAATATAATTTTTTAATTTTTTTTTTATAACTTTATAAAAAGTTTCTCGTGCGCACGAGGAGATAATGTCTAAAAAAAAAAAAAAAAAGTATAATTTTTTTTTTCTTTTTTTAGACATGTATCTCGTGCGCATGAGAAACTTTCTTGTGCGCACGAGATACATGTCTAAAAAAAAAAAACATAACCAAAATAATATTTAACATTTTTTTTTTTTTTATAACTTTATAAAAAGTTTCTCGTGCGCACGAGGAGATACATGTCTAAAAAAAAAAAAAAATTAAAATGTATAATTTTTTTTTTTTTAGACGTGTCTCGTGCGCATGAGAAACTTTCTTGTGCGCACGAGAAACTCTTGTGCGCACAAGATACATGTCTAAAAAAAATAAAAATAATATAATTTTTTAATTTTTTTTTTATAACTTTATAAAAAGTTTCTCGTGCGCACGAGGAGATAATGTCTAAAAAAAAAAAAAAAAAGTATAATTTTTTTTTTCTTTTTTTAGACATGTATCTCGTGCGCATGAGAAACTTTCTTGTGCGCACGAGATACATGTCTAAAAAAAAAAAACATAACCAAAATAATATTTTTTTTAATTTTTTTTTTTATAACTTTATAAAAAAAGTTTCTCGTGCGCATGAGGAGATACATGTCTAAAAAAAAAAAAACGGTACAGTTGTTTTTGTTTAAATGAACACAGCAATGTGATTCTGAATAGTTTATTGTGGAGCTCTTTATTAGCATTACATCATGATGTTTAATGACGCAGCACTTTTTTGAGAGACACAGCCAACATTGGGGTTATGTTGAGCGCCTTTGGTGAAAATTCAAAGCATCCTACTTCTTGGGAGCATGGCCCGCCTTGTCGCTGACATGCTCCAGTTCGGCCATCAGGGAAGTGTCCAGTGCCGTGTCGTACTTGGCCAGGATTTTTTGGATGGGCCTCAACTTTAACCACCATTGTTCTTTCGGAATACGGTGACTGGAGAGAAAAACAGAGATCATTAAAAGGATAAAAGATGTGTTGAACCAACCAAGTATAATCAACGTTTGTTGTCGACTTTTTAATGATACGTTCCAACAGTAAAAAGTGTCCCAAGAGCCTGTTGTTGAGCATACAGTTGTTGTGTTGTGGCTTACAGTTGTTGTGTTGTGGCCTACAGTTGTTGTGTTGTGTCATACAGTTGTTGTGTTGTGGCTTACAGTTGTTGTGTTGTGGCCTACAGTTGTTGTGTTGTGTCATACAGTTGTTGTGTTGTGTCATACAGTTGTTGTGTTGTGGCTTACAGTTGTTGTGTTGTGGCCTACAGTTGTTGTGTTGTGTCATACAGTTGTTGTGTTGTGGCTTACAGTTGTTGTGTTGTGGCCTACAGTTGTTGTGTTGTGTCATACAGTTGTTGTGTTGTGTCATACAGTTGTTGTGTTGTGGCTTACAGTTGTTGTGTTGTGGCCTACAGTTGTTGTGTTGTGTCATACAGTTGTTGTGTTGTGTCATACAATTGTTGTGTTGTGTCATACAGTTGTTGTGTTGTGGCCTACAGTTGTTGTGTTGTGTCATACAGTTGTTGTGTTGTGTCATACAGTTGTTGTGTTGTGGCCTACAGTTGTTGTGTTGTGGCTTACAGTTTTTGTGTTGTGGCTTAACAGTTGTTGTGTTGTGGCTTACAGTTGTTGTGTTGTGGCATACAGTTGTCGTGCTGTGGCATACAGTTGTTGTGTTGTGGCCTACAGTTGTTGTGTTGTGGCGTTTGCAAAAGTTGTGACCTTTCTGGTCCAGCATAGACATGTGCAGATGTGTAAAACATGTAGACATGTGCAGATGTGTGAAAGGTGTAGACATGTGCAGATGTGTGAAAGGTGTAGACATGTGCAGATGTGTGAAAGGTGTAGACATGTGCAGATGTGTGAAACATGTAGACATGTGCAGATGTGTGAAAGGTGTAGACATGTGCAGATGTGTGAAAGGTGTAGACATGTGCAGATGTGTGAAAGGTGTAGACACGTGCAGATGTGTGAAAGGTGTAGACACGTGCAGATGTGTGAAAGGTGTAGACATGTGCAGATGTGTGAAAGGTGTAGACATGTGCAGATGTGTGAAAAGTGTAGACATGTGCAGATGTGTGAAAGGTGTAGACATGTGCAGATGTGTGAAAGGTGTAGACATGTGCAGATGTGTGAAAGGTGTAGACATGTGCAGATGTGTGAAAGGTGTAGACATGTGCAGATGTGTGAAAGGTGTAGACATGTGCAGATGTGTGAAAGGTGTAGACATGTGCAGATGTGTGAAAGGTGTAGACATGTGCAGATGTGTGAAAGGTGTAGACATGTGCAGATGTGTGAAAGGTGTAGACATGTGCAGATGTGTGAAAGGTGTAGACATGTGCAGATGTGTGAAAGGTGTAGACATGTGCAGATGTGTGAAAAGTGTAGACATGTGCAGATGTGTGAAAAGTGTAGACATGTGCAGATGTGTGAAAGGTGTAGACATGTGCAGATGTGTGAAAGGTGTAGACATGTGCAGATGTGTGAAAGGTGTAGACATGTGCAGATGTGTGAAAGGTGTAGACATGTGCAGATGTGTGAAAGGTGTAGACATGTGCAGATGTGTGAAAGGTGTAGACATGTGCAGATGTGTGAAAGGTGTAGACATGTGCAGATGTGTGAAAGGTGTAGACATGTGCAGATGTGTGAAAGGTGTAGACATGTGCAGATGTGTGAAAGGTGTAGACATGTGCAGATGTGTGAAAGGTGTAGACATGTGCAGATGTGTGAAAAGTGTAGACATGTGCAGATGTGTGAAAGGTGTAGACATGTGCAGATGTGTGAAAGGTGTAGACATGTGCAGATGTGTGAAAGGTGTAGACATGTGTAAAAGTCGTACTCAAAGTCTGCTTGTTCTTTAAGGTCCACCAGAGGCTGGAAGACCAAAGATCTCTTCCTCATGCCCAGCAGACACGCAGAATCCTTGGAGTTGGCAAAGACGCGCCCTGGAAGATTTGAAGTTGCAAATACAACAAACATGAACATAAGCACAACATGGTGATGACATCATTCAGGAAGTCTTTTGGTCCTCACCATGTCGGTAGCATTCCTTCAGTTTGTCAGTCAGCCAGATGACGGACTTGATCCCCATCTTGGTCGCAAAATTCCTGTCAAAGGGACTCGGGGTTCCACCCTGCAGACAAAGCAAAGGGTTTTTTTCCCCCACTGTCCGTCTTCATGCAGAGGGTGAGTTAGTTGAAGGTGACAAGTGAAGTTGACAATACCTGCTGCATATGTCCGAGTACATTCTTCCTGCAGTCAAACACACCTTTGCCCTCCTCCGAGTACAGATTGAAGAGAACCTCGGTGGTGTAGTTGGCATTGCACTTCTCGTTTCTAGGAAAAAGCCAGGGCAAAAACCCAGCAGGCTGAAGACATTGATACAACGTTGATTGTACGTACGTGTCCTTTAAAACTGACTTTGAAACAACGTTGCAATATAGTTGTATTTGTAAACTGAGACAAAGTTGATGTCTAACGTTGGATCCACGTCGTAGGTTGGGAAATGTCCAAATTTTAACGGTCAAATTAACGTCAGAACCCAACATTGAATACACGTTGTCAAAAACTATGTTGTTTCAACGTTGTATTTGTGTTGTAGAATATTGGTTGGGAAATGACCAAATTTCAATGGTCAAATCAACGTCAGAATCCAACATTGATTAAACGTTGCCAAAAAGCAAGTTTTTTCAACGTTGTATTTGTGTTGTAGAATATTGGTTGGAAATGACCAAATGTCAATGGTCAAATCAACGTCAGAACCTGACAATGAATAAACGTTGTCAAAAAGCAAGTTTTTTCAACGTTGTATTTGTGTGGTAGAATATTGGTTGGAAATGACCATAATTCAATGGTCAAATCAACGTCAGAACCCAACATTGATTAAATGTTGTCAAAAAGCATGCTTTTTCAACATTATATTTGTGTTGTAGAAACTTGGTTGGGAAATGACCATAATTCAATGGTCAAATCAACGTCACGACCTGACATTGAATAAACGTTGTCAAAAAGTATGTTGTTTCAATGTTGTAGAATATTGGTTGCATGGGAATGACCACATTTCAATGGTCAAATCAATGTCAGAAGCCAACATTGATTAAACGTTGCCAAGAAGCATGTTGTTTCAACGTTATGTTTGAGTTGCTCAACATCAGGTCCTAATTCAACGTTGTTTTAATGTCTTGTGCCTGCTGGGAAAGAATGTGTCAAGTTTTTTTTATTTGGAAAAAGATTCCATGCAGACCTTAGAATGAGTCCTCTCTTCACTGTTGTCTTCATCTTGTTTACCAGATGCTCCACGTTTAACTATAATGGCAGAAGTTAGGTAAGTACATCACACGCTGCATGCTCGTATTCTTCCCACTATAAGGCGCACAGTACATCACACGCTGCATGCTCGTATTCTTCCCACTATAAGGCGCACAGTACATCACACGCTGCATGCTCGTATTCTTCCCACTATAAGGCGCACAGTACATCACACGCTGCATGCTCGTATTCTTCCCACTATAAGGTGCACAGTACGTCACACGCTGCATGCTGGTATTCTTCCCACTATAAGGCGCACAGTACATCACACGCTGCATGCTCGTATTCTTCCCACTATAAGGCGCACAGTACATCACACGCTGCATGCTCGTATTCTTCCCACTATAAGGCGCACAGTACATCACACGCTGCATGCTCGTATTCTTCCCACTATAAGGCGCACAGTACATCACACGCTGCATGCTGGTATTCTTCCCACTATAAGGCGCACAGTACATCACACGCTGCATGCTCGTATTCTTCCCACTATAAGGCGCACAGTACATCACACGCTGCATGCTCGTATTCTTCCCACTATAAGGCGCACAGTACATCACACGCTGCATGCTCGTATTCTTCCCACTATAAGGCGCACAGTACATCACACGCTGCATGCTGGTATTCTTCCCACTATAAGGCGCACAGTACATCACACGCTGCATGCTCGTATTCTTCCCACTATAAGGCGCACAGTACATCACACGCTGCATGCTCGTATTCTTCCCACTATAAGGCGCACAGTACATCACACGCTGCATGCTCGTATTCTTCCCACTATAAGGCGCACAGTACATCACACGCTGCATGCTCGTATTCTTCCCACTATAAGGCGCACAGTACATCACACGCTGCATGCTCGTATTCTTCCCACTATAAGGCGCACAGTACATCACACGCTGCATGCTCGTATTCTTCCCACTATAAGGTGCACAGTACATCACACGCTGCATGCTCGTATTCTTCCCACTATAAGGCGCACAGTACATCACACGCTGCATGCTCGTATTCTTCCCACTATAAGGCGCACAGTACATCACACGCTGCATGCTCGTATTCTTCCCACTATAAGGCGCACAGTACATCACACGCTGCATGCTCGTATTCTTCCCACTATAAGGCGCACAGTACATCACACGCTGCATGCTCGTATTCTTCCCACTATAAGGCGCACAGTACATCACACGCTGCATGCTCGTATTCTTCCCACTATAAGGCGCACAGTACATCACACGCTGCATGCTCGTATTCTTCCCACTATAAGGCGCACAGTACATCACACGCTGCATGCTCGTATTCTTCCCACTATAAGGCGCACAGTACATCACACGCTGCATGCTCGTATTCTTCCCACTATAAGGCGCACAGTACATCACACGCTGCATGCTCGTATTCTTCCCACTATAAGGCGCACAGTACATCACACGCTGCATGCTCGTATTCTTCCCACTATAAGGCGCACAGTACATCACACGCTGCATGCTCGTATTCTTCCCACTATAAGGCGCACAGTACATCACACGCTGCATGCTGGTATTCTTCCCACTATAAGGCGCACAGTACATCACACGCTGCATGCTGGTATTCTTCCCACTATAAGGCGCACAGTACATCACACGCTGCATGCTCGTATTCTTCCCACTATAAGGCGCACAGTACATCACACGCTGCATGCTCGTATTCTTCCCACTATAAGGCGCACAGTACATCACACGCTGCATGCTCGTATTCTTCCCACTATAAGGTGCACAGTACATCACACGCTGCATGCTCGTATTCTTCCCACTATAAGGCGCACAGTACATCACACGCTGCATGCTCGTATTCTTCCCACTATAAGGCGCACAGTACGTCACACGCTGCATGCTCGTATTCTTCCCACTATAAGGCGCACAGTACATCACACGCTGCATGCTGGTATTCTTCCCACTATAAGGCGCACAGTACATCACACACTGCATGCTCGTATTCTTCCCACTATAAGGCGCACAGTACATCACACGCTGCATGCTGGTATTCTTCCCACTATAAGGCGCACAGTACGTCACACGCTGCATGCTCGTATTCTTCCCACTATAAGGCGCACAGTACATCACACGCTGCATGCTCGTATTCTTCCCACTATAAGGCGCACAGTACATCACACGCTGCATACTCGTATTCTTCCCACTATAAGGCGCACAGTACGTCACACGCTGCATGCTCGTATTCTTCCCACTATAAGGCGCACAGTACATCACACGCTGCATGCTCGTATTCTTCCCACTATAAGGTGCACAGTACGTCACACGCTGCATGCTCGTATTCTTCCCACTATAAGGCGCACAGTACATCACACGCTGCATGCTCGTATTCTTCCCACTATAAGGCGCACAGTACGTCACACGCTGCATGCTCGTATTCTTCCCACTATAAGGCGCACTTCAATTCCTTTCATTTTCTCCAAAATGGACAGTGCGCCTTACGACCCGGATTAATTCTGGTTGTGCTTACTCACCACAAAGCAATTTTATTTGGTACTTAATGATAAGTGTGATGGCAGTCACACATAAGAGATACGTGTGGACTGCACGTTGACGCCTGTTCAATAAATGACGCTATAGCAATAAAGCGAAAAACTTTGATGTGTCATTGAGAATATAGAACATTACACACGGCGCTAAAAATATGTCAAAATCTTTTAGTAGGACTTTGGTAAACTGCGAAGCCGCACCGCTTGATGGATTGTCGGCTACCATAGTCAGACGTACTGTGCTTCAACTTACATGTATTATTATGGTGTGTGTATAATAAGGACCCCAAAATGGCCCCTATTAGGATACTTATTATCTGGCCTTTTGTTTATGTATGTACCGTTCCATCCCTGATGGTCATCCTAAAGAGTGTGGAAATGAGTCCTTCCCTCTGACCTGTAGATCATGGAGTTTGAAGGGCTCCTCAAAGATGTAGGCATTATCAGCTCCAGATGCCAGGCCGGCCATGGTTGCCAGGTATCCACAGTATCCTCCCATCGTCTCAACAATGAACACTCTTCTCTTGGTACCGGCTGCAGATTGCTTAATCAGATCACATGACTAAAAGGGGCCAAGAAAGTACAAAAAATGCAGTTAAATGTTACTTTGACATGCATGCTAAAAAATTTTTTTTGATATTAATAAGTTATCATTAAATGATAATAAACCTACATTTATGGTGTTTAGTGGTGCAAGGACTACGGAGCCCCTAAAGGGACATGGGGGATTTTTTTTTTAGTATAATTATTATTTTTATTTTTATTTATTTTTTTAGACATGTATCTCGTGCGCACGAGAAACTTTTTATAAAGTTATATAAAAAAAAGGGGACGGCGTGGCGAAGTTGGTAGAGTGGCCGTGCCAGCAATCGGAGGGTTGCTGGTTACTGGGGTTCAATTCCCACCTTCTACCTTCCTAGTCACGTCCGTTGTGTCCTTGGGCAAGACACTTCACCCTTGCTCCTGATGGGTGCTGGTTAGCACCTTGCATGGCAGCTCCCGCCATCAGTGTGTGAATGTGTGTGTGAATGTGTGTGTCAATGTGTGTGTGAATGTGTGTGTGAATGTGGAAATAGTGTCAAAGTGCTTTGAGTACCTTGAAGGTAGAAAAGCGCTATACAAGTATAACCCATTTATCATTTATTTATAAAAAAAAAGAAATGTTTTATTTTTATATTTTTTTTAATATTTTTTTTTCAGACATGTATCGCAACAGAAACTCTCGTGCGCAAGAGATACGTCTAAAAAAAAAAAAAACATTTTTTTTTTTTTTTTTATAACTTTATAAAAAGTTTCTCGAGATAGTTTCTCATGCGCACGAGATACATGTCTTAAAAAAATAAATAAATAAATAAATAAATTGACAAAAATACATTTCCCTCATGTCCCTTTAGGGGCTCCGTAAAGGACAAATTGTGAAGCAAAATTAAAATTAAATCAAGTAGAAATTGATAGAGTATATGAAACTAAATGTGTGAATGTGTGTGTGAATGTGTGAATGTGGAAATAGTGTCAAAGCGCTTTGAGTACCTTGAAGGTAGAAAAGCACTATACAAGTATAACCCATTTATCATTTATTTATAAAAAAAAAAGAAATCTTTTATTTTTATATTTTTTAAAATTTTTTTTAAGACATGTTTCTCGTGCGCACAAGAAACTATCTCGAGAAACTTTTTATAAAGTTATAAAAAAAAAATTTTTTTTTTTTTTTTAGACATGTATCGCAACAGAAACTCTCGTGCGCAAGAGATAGTTTAAAAAAAAAAAAATGTATTACATTTTTTTTAATTTTTTTTTTTATAACTTTATAAAAAGTTTCTCGAGATAGTTTCTCATGCGCACGAGATACATGTCTTAAAAAAAATAAAAAATAAAAATAAAAATTGACAAAAATAAATTTCCCCCATGTCCCTTTAGGGGCTCCGTAAAGGACAAATTGTGAAGCAAAATTAAAATTAAATCAAGTAGAAATTGATAGAGTATATGAAACTAAATTCTTGGGAATAATAATTGATCATAAATTATGTTGGAAACCGCATATTGAATATATAAAGGGAAAAATATCCAAATCCATTGCTATTCTTTATAAAGTAAGACATGCTGAATATGTTATATTATAATATTCTTTTATTTTTTCATATTTAACATATTGTGTTGAAGTTTGGGGAAATGTTTATAAAACAAACATTGAGCCAATAATTAAACTTCAAAAAAGGGTCATTAGAATAATACACAAAGCGTGCTACTATGACCATACCAATCCATTATTTATAAGTTCTAATGCAAGGGTGTCAAACTCATGTTCATTTTGGGCCACATTGCAGTAATGGTTGCTTTCAGAGGGCCGCTTTTTTAAGATGAATTGACATTATGCATGCGGGTAATGTAAGCTGTGATTAATCATGTTTAATCGAAATGCATATGACTTAGACTCAGACAAACTTTATTGATCCACAAGGGACATATGATTATTATTTGTATACTTTTACACTTACACACTTTTCCACCACTTGTGGCAGTAATGACAATCTCAAACCAACAGAGGAAGTCTGAAATTAAAGTTATAGAGAAGTTACTTAAGCGCAAAAATTACGACGCAAGTGTTGAAGCTGTATTTTCATTTAATTATTAGAGTTTTTTTATTAGATTGTTTTAAAATCATAAATAAAGGTGACAAGCATATATTTAACAATTTGTTTTTATCTCACTAAAATAGTTTTGCAATACAGTACCGTATTTTTCGGACTATAAGTCGCAGTTTTTTTCATAGTTTGGCCGGGGGTGCGACTTATACTCAGGAGCGACTTATGTGTGAAATGATGAACACATTAGCGTAAAATATGAAATAATATTATTGATGTCATTGACGTAAGAGACTAGACGTATAAGATTTCATGGGATTTAGCGATTAGGAGTGACAGATTGTTTGGTAAACGTATAGCATGTTCTATATGTTATAGTTATTTGAATGACTCTTACCATAATATGTGAGGTTAACATACCAGTTGGTTATTTATGCCTCATATAACGTACACTTATTCAGCCTGTTGTTCACTATTCTTTACACATTTTAAATTGCCTTTCAAATGTCTATTCTTGCTGTTGGCTTTTAGCAAATAAATGTCCCCCAAAAATGCGACTTATACTCCAGTGCGACTTATATATGTTTTTTTCCTTCTTTATTATGCATTTTCGGCCGGTGCGACTTATACTCCGGAGCGACTTATACTCCGAAAAATACGGTATATAATAATATAATTGGCATGATCAGATAATATTAAAGTTTAAAATATGCATTTTTTTTCTGTCAAATTGAAAGAACGAATGCATTTAGTTTTAAAAATACATATATTTGTTATTGAAACCCCAGGCTTTCCAGGCTTTCGCGGGCCACATAGAATAATGTAGCGGGCCAGAGCTGGCCCCCGGGCCTTGAGTTTGACACCTGTGTTCTAATGTGTTAACATTTTTCAGATATTGTGTTTTTAAAAACAACGGAAATTGTGTTTGGAGTAAAGAACAACAGCCTTCCAGCTTGTATTCTTAGGTTATATCAATTAAGAGGAGAAAACTATAAAAATGTTATTTAAAAATAACATTTAAAAATGTTATTTTAAAAATAAAAATGTTATTTATTTATTTATTTTTTTTACAAAAAGAACATAAAACATAAAAATATTACAAACTATATCTGTGGACGGGTCTAAAGCTGCTGAAAAATTAAACCGTTGAAAGTATAAAAAAAAAAAATAGATTAATTAATTAAAAAAAGAATATATGATTTATGGTTATGACACTTTTTTGAACATGTTCGTTTTTCAGCTAAGAAGGTATCGCTATCGTGAGTTTTTGGAAGAAAACTCTCATTGCTCCAAATATAATAAAGCATCAACATCAGTGTTATGAATTATTGACCCATTAAAGACTGTAATTAGCTTATCTTAAGTATTCCACTTTGCAACTAAAGTTTAGAAAAAAATGGCATATTTTATTTTTTTTCTCATATTAAAACATTTATGGTATATAATAATATAATTGGCATGATCAGATAATATTAAAGTTTAAAATATGCATTTTTTTTCTGTCAAATTGAAAGAACGAATGCATTTAATTAAAAAAAATAAAAATAAATATTTTATTGAAACCCCAGGCTTTCCAGGCTTTCGAGGGCCACATAGAATAATGTAGCGGGCCAGAGCTGGCCCCCGGGCCTTGAGTTTGACCCCTGTGTTCTAATGTGTTAACATTTTTCAGATATTGTGTTTTTAAAAACAACGGAAATTGTGTTTGGAGTAAAGAACAACAGCCTTCCAGCTTGTATTCTTAGGTTATATCAATTAAGAGGAGAAAACTATAATTTACGGGGGATATTGATTTTTGAAACATGTAAAGTAAGAAGGAATATAAAATATAAATGTATTTCAGTTTTAGGAGTTAAAGGGTGGAACAAGCTCAGTGATGAGTTGAAGACGTGTAGTTCTTTGTTAAGGTTTAAAGGCCTACTGAAAGCCACTACTAGCGACCACGCAGTCTGATAGTTTATATATCAATGATGACATCTTAACATTGCAACACATGCCAATACGGCCGGGTTAACTTATAAAGTGACATTTTAAAATTCCCTCTAAACTTCCGCTTGAAAACGTCTTTGGGTGATGACGTATGCGCGTGACGTCAATCGTTGAAACGGAAGTATTCGGACGCCATTGAATCCAATACAAAAAGCTCTGTTTTCATCTCAAAATTCCACAGTATTCTGGACATCTGTGTTGGTGAATCTGTTGCAATTTGTTTAAGGAACAATGAAGACTGCAAAGAAGAAAGCTGTAGGTGGGATCGGTGTATTAGCAGCTGGCTGTAGCAACACAACCAGGAGGACAGAGATGGATAGCAGATGCGCTAGCCGCCGAACTCACCTTAACTTCCTCCGTCTCGCCGACCGCATCTGTGATCGGGTGAAGTCCTTCGTCGCACCGTCGATCGCTGGAACGCAGGTGAGCAGGGGTGTTGATGAGCAGATGAGGGCTGGCTGGCGTAGGTGGATAGCTAATGTTTTTAGCATAGCTCTGTGAGGTCCGGTTGCTAAGTTAGCTTCAATGGCGTCGTTAGCAACAGCATTGTTAATCTTCACCAGGCTGGAAAGTATTAACCGTGTAGTTACATGTCCATGGTTTAATAGTATTGTTGATCTTCTGTCTATCCTTCCAGTCAGGGGTTTATTTATTTTGTTTCTATCTGCAGTTAAGCACGATGCTATCACGTTAGCTCTGTCGCTAATGTATTTCGCCGATGTATTGTCGTGGAGATAAAAGTCACTGTGAATGTCCATTTGGCGTTCTGGACTCTCATTTTCAAGAGGATATAGTATCCCAGGTGGTTTCAAATACAAATCCGTGATCCACAATAGAAAAAGGAGAAAGTGTGGAATCCAATGAGCCAGCTTGTACCTAAGTTACGGTCAGAGAGAAAAAAGATATGTCTTGCACTGCATTCTAGTCCTTCACTCTAACGTTCCTCATCCACAAATCTTTCATCCTCGCTCAAATTATTGGGGTAATCGTCGCTTTCTCGGTCCGAATCACTCTAGCTGCATTGAAAACAACGGGGAAATGTGAGGAGACTTTCAACTGTTGACGTCACGCTACTTCCGCTACAAGCGAGGCTTTTTTTTATCAGCGACCAAAAGTTGCAACTTTATCGTCGATGTTCTCTACTAAATCCTTTCAGCAAAAATATGGCAATATCGCCAAATGATCAAGTATGACACATAGAATGGATCTGCTATCCCCGTTTGAATAAAAACAATTCATTTCAGTAGGCCTTTAAGAAAGCCTTGAAAGGTGAGATAATGGAAAATGATCAAATATAGTAACAATTACTTTCATCTCATTGATTTTTTGAACGTTGATGTTCCAGGCCATCTAATTTTTCGTGAATGTATAGGATAAGCCTTGGCTTCAGCCAATTCCTTTTTCTTTTTGTGTGTGTATGATTGTTAATATCTATAATCTGTGCTGTTAAATTGATCACACAGAATGGTTGATTATAAACTCATTTCATTGGTTGATGTTTGTGCTGAGAATATACCGTAGTTATGGTGTTTAGAGCAGTGTCGCAGCCAATGCTGAAGGCAGTTCCGGGAACGTTGTTGGACACGGTTGCGGGTATGACGACAAGCGGGATGCACAATTCCTCATAAGTGTCTCGAGCGTGCACCATCTCCAGACCCCCAACGAAAGCCTGGTGTAGAACAAGGCACCAGAGAGTAAATTCACAAGTCGGACGGATGGTTGTGGGTAAAAATGACCACGGCTGCTCACCTCAAAGCCTCCAACAATAACAACGCCATGGATGTTGAACTTGGTGATGCTCTGACAGATCTCCTTCAGGCACGCACTTGGCTGGGATCTTCAAGACAAAGGAAGCACGCACACTGCACAAACTCTTTCCATTTTACCGTCAAAACGTACAATTTATACAGTATATGTTCAAAAACTCACGGGCAATTAGTTCCAAAGACGTTTTGTTTTATGGCGGCCATGTTTTTGAACCAATCTCTCTCAAACTTTACAAACATGTGCTTGCCAGTCCAATAAAAGTAGGTGCCACATTTGGTAGTGATTGGGCTAGACAACTTGAAGTTACAATGAGCCTTTTGTAGAGCGCATTGAGCTTTGTGAGAAATTACAAGTCAATTCGACTTTAGGGTTTAACGCTTGAGTCTCCTTTGCACAAAAAATATTGAGATTTTCTGAAATGTACTTTCCATCTACGACAAATCCGTTAAATCTAAAGGTCTGAGGACCCAAGACCTTCTTGCAGTGAAGCACAGGTGCTAACCACTGTGCCACCGTCCTGCCTCGTGCTGAAACCTAATGTCATATATTCCCCTCTGAAATTATTTTATAATATTGCATATTTGGTGCTTTTCCCTTGATAAAATTTTTTTTGGTTTTTATTTTTACAAAAAGACAATAAACATAAAAGCCCCCCCCAAAAATTAATCAAATAACTTTGGATAGATCTGAAACTGCTGAAAGATTTAAGCGTTAAAAGTTTTGAAGAAAAATAAAAATCGTATATGACTTAATTATAACCTTTTTAATGAGGTTGTCCGTTTTTCGGCAAGGAGGGATAGTGTGAGTTTTTAGGAAAAACTGTCATTGTTCCAAAAATAATAATGCATCAACATCAGTGTTGTTATGATTTATTGACCTATTTAAGGGCTATAATTACCTAATTTAAAGTATTACACTTAGCAACTCAATTTTGGACAGTATTGCATATTTTATGTTTTTTTCCTTAAAATAAAAATGTTATTTTTTTGTTTTTTTTTACAAAAAGAACATGAAACATAAAAATATTACAAATTATATCTGTGGATGAGTCTAAAGCTGCTGAACAAATTAAAACCGTTGAAAGTAAAAAAAAAAGGTCAAATTAAATTAAAAAAAAAGAATATATGATTTATGGTTACGACACTTTTTTGAACATGTTCGTTTTTCAGCTAAGGAGGTTCGATATCGTGAGTTTTTGGAAAAAACTGTCATTGTTCCAAAAATAATAATGCATCAACATCAGTGTTGTTATGATTTATTGACCTATTTAAAGGCTATAATTACCTAATTTAAAGTATTACACTTTGCAACTCAATTTTGGACAATATTGCATATTTTATGTTTTTTCCTTAAAATACTTTTTTTTTTTTTTTTACAAAAAGAACATGAAACATAAAAATATTACAAACTATATCTGTGGACGTGTCTAAAGCTGCAGAAAAATTAAACTGTTGAAAGTATAAAAAAATAAATAAATGAATTAAAAAAAGAATATATGATTTATGGTTACGACACTTTTTTGAACATGTTAGTTTTTCAGCTAAGAAGGTATCGATATCGTGAGTTTTTGGAAGAAAACTCTCATTGCTCCAAATATAATAAAGCATCAACATCAGTGTTATGAATTATTGACCCACTAATTAGCTTATCTTAAGTATTCCACTTTACAACTAAAGTTTGGAAAAAAAATGGGATATTTTATGTTTTTTCCCATATTAAAACATTTTTTGTTTGTTTGTTTTTTACAAAAAAAACATGTTATGTTTTTCGCCATATACATTTTTTTTTGTTTTTAATTTTTTTTTTTACAAAAAGACCATGAAACATAAACAAATATAACAAATATATAACAACTTTATATCTGTGGATAGGTCTAAAACTGCTGAAAAAATGTGAACCGTTGAAAGTAAAAAAAAAAAACAGAATATATGACTGATGTACTACAACACCTTTTTGAATGTGCCCGTTTTTGGAAGAAAACTCTCATTGTTCCAAAAATAATAAAGCATCAAAATCAGTGTTGTTATTAATTATTGATCTAATAAAGTCTGTAATTACCTCATCCAAAGGATTCCACTTTGCAACTTGTTTTTGGAAATTATGCAGATTTTGTGTTTTTCCCATTATAGAATTTTTTTGTTGTTTGTTTGTTTTGTTTTTTATATTCAAAAAGGGCCAAAAACATAAAAAATACAAATACATACAAACTTTGTATCTATGGATAGGTCTGAAGGTGCTGAAGAATTTAAAGTCTGAGCTATGACACTTTTTTGAGCGTGTCCGTTTTTCATTGCTTAGGAGGCTTAACGTACAAACTACAAAAGCAGTGAAGTTGTCACGTTGTGTAAATGCTAAATAAAAAGAGAATACAACAAATCCTTTTCAACTTATATTCATTTGAATAGACTGCAAAGACAAGATATTTAACGTTCAAACTGGAAAACGTTATTTTTTGTAAATATTAACTAATTTGGAATTTGATGCCTGCAACATGTTTCAAAAAAGCTGGCACAAGTGGCAAAAAAGACTGAGAAAGTTGACACTTATTTGGAACATCCCACAGGTGAACAGGCTAATTGGGAACAGGTGGGTGCCATGATTGGGTATAAAAGCAGCTTCCATGAAATGCTCAGTCGTTCACAAACAAGGACGGGGCGAGGGTCACCACTTTGTCAACAAATGCCTGAGCAAATTGTTTAAAAACAACATTTCTCAAGCAGCTATTGCAAGGAATTTAAGGATTTCACCATCTATGGTCCGTAATATCATCAAAAGGTTCAGAGAATCTGGAGAAATCACTGCAACCAACATTGAATGCCCGTGACCTTCAATCCCTCAGGCGGTACGGCATCAAAAACCGACATCAGTGTGTAAAGGATATCACCACATGGGCTCGGGAACACTTCAGAAAACCACTGTCAGTAGCTACAGTCGGTCGCTACATCTGTAAGTGCAAGTTAAAACTCTACTATGCAAAGCCAAAGCCATTTATCAACAACACCCGACATGATGCAAAGTGGAAAAGTGTTCTGTGGTCTGACGAGTCCACATTTCAAATTGTTTTTGGAAACTGTGGACGTCGTGTCGTCCGGACCAAAGAGGAAAAAAACCATCCGTTTTTTGCAACGTGTTGCTACCATTCAATTCTAAGTTAATGATTATTTACAAAAAATAACAAAGTTTTCCAGTTGGAACATTAAATATTTTGTCCTTGCAGTCTATTCAATTGAATATAGGCTGAAAAGGATTTGCAAATCATTGTATTCTGTTTTTATTTACAAATTACACAATGTGCCAACTTCACTGCTTTTGTGTTTTGTAGTTTTGAATGAATTTGACAGTTTGGACATTGAAACAACAGCACAAGCAGGTTTGTATGTCTGGACAAATGTTCCTTCTGAGTGAGTCAGGAGTACAAAAGTTGAATGAATTTGACAGTTTGGACATTGAAACAATAGCACAAGCAGGTTTGTATGTCTGGACAAATGTTCCTCCTGAGTGAGTCAGGAGTAGAAAAGTTGAATGAATTTGACAGTTTGGACATTGAAACAATAGCACAAGCAGGTTTGTATGTCTGGACAAATGTTCCTCCTGAGTGAGTCAGGAGTACAAAAGTTGAATGAATTTGACAGTTTGGACATTGAAACAACAGCACAAGCAGGTTTGTATGTCTGGACAAATGTTCCTCCTGAGTGAGTCAGGAGTACAAAAGTTGAATGAATTTGACAGTTTGGACATTGAAACAACAGCACAAGCAGGTTTGTATGTCTGGACAAATGTTCCTCCTGAGTGAGTCAGGAGTACAAAAGTTGAATGAATTTGACTGTTTGGACATTGAAACAACAGCACAAGCAGGTTTGTATGTCTGGACAAATGTTCCTTCTGAGTGAGTCAGGAGTACAAAAGTTGAATGAATTTGACAGTTTGGACATTGAAACAACAGCACAAGCAGGTTTGTATGTCTGGACAAATGTTCCTCCTGAGTGAGTCAGGAGTAGAAAAGTGACATATTGCCGTCTTACCTCTTGGTGCCAAGAAGGGAGCCACCCTTTCCGATCCATCCAGCCACTCCAGTCCAACCAATAGACTCGATCTGTGCAGGGAACGTGAGCGTGGTCATGCTCCAAACAATTCCCCGTATAGGAAGACTCTCAAACTCTTACCATCCCGTTGGCAAAGCCCTCGAATCCATCGTGCACGGCCAGCATTTGGTGACCCTGCAGGAGGCCGGTTCTGACCACCGAACGCACCGCGGCGTTCATCCCGGCACACGGGGCCCCCACATTCAGTACGGCGATGTTGATATTACTCTGGCACGGTCACAGAGACATGTGTCAGAAACACAACACCCAATGCATCCCAAGTCAGGGTCATACCTTCACATCTGGAGGGTGGACGTGGGACAGCATTTTGTAGGTGTTCCAGTTGTGCTCGAAGCTCCTGTTGAGGAAAGAGTTGCAAAGATGCAAAAACATACCAAAAAAACAGACCACTTCAGGAATGTGAACTGAGAACAAAAAGGTGGATGTCTCACTTTCCCCTGAGCTTCACTGCATCTTCAAATCTTTTTTCGGACATGGCTGTGGTGACGTCCTTCGTCTGTGAATGTGACATAGGCAAGTTTTTACATCATGTTTCCATTAGACCTCCCAAGTCAAATACTCCAAATGTGCACTTACAAACCCCGTTTCCATAGGAGTTGGGAAATGGTGTTAGATGTAAATATAAACAATGATTTGCAAATCCTTTTCAAGCCATATTCAGTTGAATATGCTACAAAGACAACATATTTCATGTTCAAACTCAGCAACTTTTTTTTGTGCAAATCATTGTATTCCATTTATATTTACATCCAACACCATTTCCCAACTCATATGGAAACGGGGTTTGTAGATCAGGGGGCGGCAACACAAAATGTTGAAAGAGCCATATTGGAACAAAAATTCAACAACAACAAAATCTGTCTGGAGCCGCAAAAAATTAAAAGCCTTATATAAGTGTTATAATGAAGGCAACACATGATGTAAGTGTCTATATTAGACTACTATCAAAATGACTTTAAAAGTCTTATATAAGTGTTATAATGAAGGCAACACATGATGTAAGTGTCTATATTAGCCTACTATCAAAATGACTCTAAGTCTTATATAAGTGTTATAATGATGGCAACACATGATGTAAGTGTCTATATTAGCTATATTAGCCTACTATCAAAATGACTTTAAAAGCCTTATATAAGTGTTATAATGAAGGCAACACATGATGTAAGTGTCTATATTAGACTACTATCAAAATGACTTTAAAAGCCTTATATAAGTGTTATAATGAAGGCAACACATGATGTAAGTGTCTATATTAGCCTACTATCAAAATGACTCTAAGTCTTATATAAGTGTTATAATGATGGCAACACATGATGTAAGTGTCTATATTAGCCTACTATCAAAATGACTCTAAGTCTTATATAAGTGTTATAATGATGGCAACACATGATGTAAGTGTCTATATTAGTTATATTAGCCTACTATCAAAGGCTGACGCAAATCTTCGTTGACAGAAATGTTTTAAAATTTTTATTCTACACATTTTTGCAACATTGGAAATCATTAGTAAAATGGAGGCTTCTCACAGGATGAGAATAACAATAATAGATTTTTTTTGTAAAAAGTACTTTATATTGAGTAAACAATCTCAAAGTGCTACAGTGTATTAAAAATAAATAAATAAATAAATAAATAAAAAGATAATAAAGAAATTAAAAAAAAAAAAAACTAGAACAGCCAAATAGCTAAAACTAGTATGCATATATCTAAAAAAAGGCTTTTTTTTTTTAAAAAGAAGGGCTTTTAAGCCTTTTTTTTAAAAGCATCCACAGTCTGTGGTACCCTCAGGTGGTGAGGGAGAGCGTTCCACAGACTGGGAGCGGCGGAGCAGAAAGCCCGGTCTCCCATTGTTCGTAGCTTTGTCCTCGGAGGTTGGAGGAGGTTAGCCTGTCCGGAGCGGAGGTGTCGGGTGGAGGATTTGGGGGTGAGTAGTTCTTTGAGGTAGAGGGGGGGCATTTCCATGGAGGCACTGGTGGGTTAGTAGGGAGACTTTGTATTCCATCCTGAGTGGAACAGGAAGCCAGTGAAACTTCTGGAAATGACTGTCTCAGAATGGCCAAAGGTATAGACGTGTGTGTCCAAGTTAAAGGAAAGGTCAGGCTGTCTTCTAATGGATTTATTTCAATCTTTGCAAGCTGGGTAACGTTTGCTGTGGTCTGGAACAACATGGCACACTAACAACTATGAGAAATGCAGCCAATATTACATACAGATAATGTGTCATGAGACATGCACATATAAATGAAATACACAGAGGACATAAGTAAAGGAAGTTAAATGAGCTCAAATATAGCTACAAACGAGGCATAACCAAGAAATATGTACATACAGCTAGCCTAAATAGCATGTTAGCATCGATTAGCTCGCAGTCAACAAAGCTCACCTCTGTGCTTTCACGCACAGCATAAAACGTTTGGTGGACAAAATGAGACAAAGGCGGAGTGGCGGTACGGGTACCCAAATATTGGTATCGGGACAACACTAGTTCAACCTGCTCGGTGGCCTAGTGGTTAGAAACGGTAGGTCGTGAATTCAAACCCCGGCCGAGTCATACCAAAGACTACAAAAATGGAAAGACTACAAAAATGGCACCAATTGCCTCCCTGCTTGGCACTCAGCATCAAGGGTTGGAATTGGGGATTAAATCACCAATCACCAGATTCCCGAGCGTGTCTACCGCCACTGCTCACTGCTCCCCTCACCTCCCAGGGGGTGAGGGTAATTTCACCACGCCCAGTGTGTGTGTGTGACTATCAGTGGCACTTTAACTTGAACTTCAACTATATTTCCGTGGCATGCCGGCTTGACATACCACTTGCACACACTCCATCAGAGGCACTTTGACAGCCATGTTTCCCGACAAGGTGACGACACAGGCGGGCGTGTCGGGTGTGGCCTCCAGCAGGGCCATCACCGCCTGCATGCCCATCCTGCTGGCCTGGGGGGACGGCAGAGCAACAAAGCACTGGGATTAAAAAGTCATGCACACATAGGGATGATGTTCAAAACCGGTTCTCCCGGTTGTTCAATAAGAAAAGAACCAATTCCATGGACTCGAATCCCTTTTTGAGAACCGGTTCCCGTTATCGAGGCCACTATAGTAAAGAAAAAGAGTTGGTTCTTTATTCGAATCCCTGGGAACAAATCCCGTTCCACAGGGCATTTCCTGTGGGATGGCAATGTTATGCCCATTTGATTGTAGACTCTTACTGACACCTTGTGGCGATATGAAAATACTATGCGTCATTAGTTTGGGCACTTCCGGGTTGAGACAATTGAGAAGTAGACAAGTTGTGTTAGCTCTTACAAGCCTTGGAAAATATAAGTCTGTAAGTAAACTGTTTAAAGGCCTACTGAAACCTACTACTAGCGACCACGCAGTCTGATAGTTTATATATCAATGATGAAATCTTAACATTGCAACACATGCCAATACGGCCGGGTTAACTTATAAAGTGACTTTTAAAACTTCCCGGGAAATATGCGGCTGAAACGTCGCGGTATGATGACGTATGCGCGTGACGAAGTCAGAGTAACGGAAGTTATGGTACCCCGTAGAATCCTATACAAAAAGCTCTGTTTTCATTTCATAATTCCACAGTATTTTGGACATCTTTTGCAATTTGTTTAATGAACAATGAAGGCTGCAAAGAAGACAGTTGTAGGTGGGATCGATGTATTAGCAGCGGACTACAGCAACACAACCAGGAGGACTTTGTTGGAGCGCTAGCCGCGCTAGCCGTGCTAGCCGCCGACCTCACCTTGACTTCCTACGTCTCCGGGCCGCCAAACGCATCGGGTGAAGTCCTTCGTCCTTCTGCCAATCGCTGGAACGCAGGTGAGCACGGGTGTTGATGAGTAGATGAGGGCTGGCTGGCGTAGGTGGAGAGCTAATGTTTTTAGCACAGCTCTGTGAGGTCCCGTTGCTAAGTTGCTAAGTTAGCTTCAATGGCGTCGTTAGCACAGCATTGTTAACCTTCGCCAGCCTGGAAAGCATTAACCGTGTAGTTACATGTCCACGGTTTAATAGTATTGTTGATTTTCTATCTATCCTTCCTTCTATCCTTTATTTTTTTGTTTCTATATGCAGTTAAAGCACGATGCTATCACGTTAGCTCGTAGCTAAAGCATTTCGCCGATGTATTGTCGTGGAGATAAAAGGCACTGAATGTCCATTTTGCGTTCTTGACTCTCATTTTCAAGAGGATATAGTATCCCAGGTGGTTTAAAATACAAATCTGTGATCCACAATAGAAAAAGGAGAGAGTGTGGAATCCAATGAGCCAGCTTGTACCTAAGTTACGGTCAGAGCGAAAAAAGATACGTCCATCACTGCCTCTCAAGTCCTTCACTCTAACGTTCCTCATCTACGAATCTTTCATCCTCGCTCAAATTAATGGGGTAATCATCACTTTCTCGCTCCGAATATCTCTCGCTCCATTGTAAACAACGGGGAATTGTGAGGAATACTAGCTCCTGTGACGTCACGCTACTTCCGCTACAGGCAAGGCTTTTTTTTATCAGCGAGCAAAAGTTGCGAACTTTATCGTCGATTTTCTCTATTAAATCCTTTCAGCAAAAATATGGCAATATCGCGAAATGATCAAGTATGACACATAGAATGGATCTGCTATTCCCGTTTAAATAAAAAAAAAATCATTTCAGTAGGCCTTTAACTTGTTTATGTAACTCAATATTAAGGTGGAAAGTGTTTAAGTTTAATACTAAGATGTTTATTGAAAAACGATTTTTGTGCACTGTTTCAATGGATGTTTTGAGGACTTAAAATGGCTGCCAGTCGTGTATTTCCACCATCGAAATAATTTTTTGGAAGAAGAAGTGTTGATTGATGACTGTGGTGTTCTTAGTGTCATAGTGTGTGTAGTTAGTATGTTCCAATAGCAGCAGAAGTGCACTTTTTGGAGAGCTGTATTATTTTCAGTTTTGTGCCCAAGGGACTGATTTTATTTAACACTATATTATTATTTATACACCTATAGTGATCACAGAGACAGCTTGTTTTTGTGTTACTGCATATATTTGTTTTTCTGAAAAATCCCACTTAATATACTTTGGGTCACAACAGTCAATATTTTTAAAAAATTTTTTTTTAGGGGGGTAACAGTCAATATTTATTAATTGATTTAATTACATTTTTTTCTTATAAAATAAAAGTGAGCTTATATTAAATATTGTGTTATTTTCCATATACAACAACCTATCTGGATTCGATAAGAGAATCGATAAGGTTTTGGTTCGATAAGAGGATTCCATAATGGGCTCGATCTCGATAATTTCTTACCAAACATCATCCCTATGCACACACACACACACACACACACACACACACACACACACACACACACACACACACACACACACACACACACACACACACACACACACACACACACACACACACACACACACACACACACACACACACACACACACACACACACACACACACACACACACACACACACACACACACACACAAAGCCACTGAGGGAGTACCAGGATTCTGTCGAAGGCCGAGGGAGTTCCGCCTCTCTGTACGTGGCCCAAGATGGTGGTCCGGGTGTCAAATCCGAGCCTTGTGGTGATCATCTGAACAGAAAGGTGTCAAACGGGCACTGGTACGGGGACTGACAAAAACAAATGGTTGGGACCTGTCTGATGAAGTCACAGGTGATAGGTTTACCGTCGCGGTCTATGGCTCCCTCTGCAACAATGACAATATGCAAACGGTTGCCGAGTTGCCTTTGCTGAGCGGGACACAGAGAAACACCACGTGAGATCCTCCAGCTGCATTTTTTATTCATGGAAGTGGATTGTTCCGGAACAGACCTGGGTGAGTCTTCTGCACAGGTGGTCTTCCCAGTCCTGCTCCGGGGGCATCTCTGGAATGAACACCCAGTCCGCGGCACATGCCAGGGCCGTCACCAAAGCCAGGTAACTGCAAGTCAGAGGGAGTTTAGGAACTTGGAAAACATTCACCGCTCTTCTGAAACACCTTGACAATGTACTTACCAGGGAAATACCCCATTTTCCATAAGCCGCACCCACTTCATTTTAGGTCACTTTTTTCCCCATGTATAAGCCGCACCGGACTATAAGCCGCAGATATACAGTATATGTTGCAAAATGAGTTATTTACACAGAAAGATTCTATAAATGTTTATTTACATACATACGGTGTCTGTAACAGGGCAGTAAAACGGCTGATCAGACAAAACAGAAGTCACCGTCATGGACCCACTAGCTTAAAATACCACTGATAGTCACACACACACTAGGTGTGGTGAAGTTACTGATAGTCACACACACTAGGTGTGGCGAAATTACTCTCTGAGGGGAGCAGTGAGCAGCAACGGTGGCCGCGCTCGGGAATCATTTTGGTGATTTAACCCCCAATTCCAACCCTTGATGCTGAGTGCCAAGCAGGGAGGTAACGGCTCCCATTTTTTATAGTTTTTGGTATGACTCGGCCGAGGTTCGAACTCACGACCTGCCGATCTTCTACGAGTAGAACCGCTATGGACGGCTACTTTATTTTTACTATGGCCGTCAGCGGGAAGAAAAAATCCATGTTAGCTGCACACTTTTTTTTTTAAGTGTAGGAAAAAAGTAGCGGCTTACAGTCTGGAATTTACGGTACATAAAACAGATAAGCTTTGAAAAAGGTAATTTGTGAAATATTGGACTCACCCACAATGTCTGCCCATTACTTCCAGGATGAACGTCCTCTGGTGACTGTGAGGAACATAAATACAATGTCATATTCTGAATAATATTTACTGTACTGTATATTGCTGAAGGCAGTACATGTGATCATTTTAGAGTAGTCAGTGTACAGGTTGTACAACAGTACAGTTGTATTATCTACTAAAAAAGAGTCAGCACAAAGCCATTACTGTCGAAAAAGCTGCCAACACAAACACTCGCCTTCATCCTCTTGGCAGTAGGATTTCGCTTTCCATTGCCGGCAGCACTCATGCACCCCAAATCAAGGCACAGATCTGGGGTGCAGCACTCATGCAGTCAAAGGCATGCCGCTACCACCAAAGGAGCGTATATTCTGTATGTCACAGTACATGCTGTATTTCATTGTATCCACTCAATGAACCGCAGCCCCTTTGTTCCAGCAGCATTCATGCACCCAAAGGCATGTCGCCAGTATCTTCTGTATGTCACGGTGCACGTTTAAATTCATGATTGCACTCAATGTACCTCAGCTCCAGCAGCACTCATGCACCCAGGACCATGACACCATCACCACCAGGGGAGCGGATCATCTCAATGTTTCCCTCAATCAACCAAATCACAACAATTTAAGCAGCACTCATGCAGCCAAAAGCATGTCGCCTCCACCAAGTAAGTAAGTATTCGTGCTTCCCTCAATCGACCACAGATCCCAGAGCGAGCAGCACTTATGCGCTGCACTCCAGACCGCACCTTTTGAATTCACTTTCACTTAATCAACCGCATCTCTCCCGTGCCAGCAGCACTCGTGCACCCGAGAGCATGCCCACACCACCAAGCGAGCGTGTCCTCTATATGTCACAGTGCGCGTTGGGAGTTCATGTTTCACCTCAATGAACCACAGCTCCTTGGTTCCAGCAGCACTCGCGTGGCCCCAAGTCCATGACGCCACAACCGCAGAGGGACTGAATCTTGTAAATGTCACAGAATTCAAGTTTCCCTCAAGGAACCGCATCTCCCCAGCGCCAGCAGCACTCGTGCACCCAATAGCGTAACAACACCAATTCCAACAGAACAGATCATCTGAATGTTCACATCACATGTTTGAATTCATTTTTTCATAAATGAATCAAATTTTCCCCATGCCAGCAGCACTCATGCACCCCAGACCATCTGCCACCACAACTAAAGGAGTGGATATTTTGAATGTCACAGTACATGCTGGAATTCATGTTTCTCTCAATGAACCACATCTCCCCGGCGCCAGCAGCACTCATGCACCCCATAGCGTAACAACACCGATTCCGACGGAACAGATTATCTGAATGTTCACATCACATGTTTGAATTCATGTTTCTCTAAATGAACCGCGTCTTCCTCATGCCAGCAGCACTCATGCACCCCATAGCGTAACAGCACTGATTCCGACGGAATAGATCATCTGAATGTTCACACTAAATGTTTGAATTCATGTTTCTCTCAATGAACCACATTTCCCCAGCGCCAGCAGCACTCGTGCACCCAATAGCGTAACAACACCGATTCCGACGGAACAGATTATCTGAATGTTCACATCACATGTTTGAATTCATGTTTCTCTAAATGAACCACATCTCCCAGCGCCAGCAGCACTCATGCACCCCATAGCGTAACAACACCGATTCCGACGGAACAGATCATCTGAATGTTCACATCACATGTTTGAATTCATTTTTTCATAAATGAATCAAATTTTCCCCATGCCAGCAGCACTCATGCACCCCAGACCATGTGCCACCACAGCCAAAGGAGCTGATATTTTGATGCTGGAATTCATGTTTCTCTCAATGAACCACATCTCCCAAGAGCCAGCAGCACTCATGCACCCGAGAACTTGTGCCCACCACAGCCAAAAGAGCTGATATTTTGAATGTTCACACTACATGTTTGAATTCATGTTTCTCTCAATGAACCGCATCTCCCCAGCGCCAGCAGCACTCGTGCACCCAACAGCATAACACTACCGATTCCGATGGAATAGATCATTGGAATGTTCGCACTACATGTTTGAATTACTGTTTCTCTCAATGAACCACATCTCCCAGCGCCAGCAGCACTCATGCACCCCATAGCGTAACAACACCGATTCCGACGGAACAGACCATCTGAATGTTCACACTACATGTTTGAATTACTGTTTCTCTTATTGAACCGCATCTTCCTCATGCCAGCAGCACTCATGCATCCCAGTCCATGTGCCACCACAGCCAAAAGAGCTGATATTTTGAAGGTCACAGTACATGCTGGAATTCATGTTTCTCTCAATTAACCACATCTCCCCAGCGCCAGCAGCACTCGTGCACCCAATAGCATAACAACACCGATTCCGACGGAATAGATCATCTGAATGTTCACACTAAATGTTTGAATTCATGTTTCTCTCAATGAACCACATCTTCCCAGCGCCAGCAGCACTCATGCACCCCAGACCATGTGCCACCACAGCTAAAAGAGCTGATATTTTGAAGGTCACAGTACATGCTGGAATTCATGTTTCTCTCAATTAACCACATCTCCCCAGCGCCAGCAGCACTCGTGCACCCAATAGCATAACAACACCGATTCCGACGGAATAGATCATCTGAATGTTCACACTAAATGTTTGAATTCATGTTTCTCTCAATGAATGGCATCTTCCCAGCGCCAGCAGCACTCATGCACCCCAGACCATGTGCCACCACAGCTAAAAGAGCTGATATTTTGTAGGTCA
Source organism: Entelurus aequoreus (assembly GCF_033978785.1). Taxonomy (NCBI): domain Eukaryota; kingdom Metazoa; phylum Chordata; class Actinopteri; order Syngnathiformes; family Syngnathidae; genus Entelurus; species Entelurus aequoreus. The sequence continues at coordinate 24,331,515 of NC_084756.1, read as the reverse complement.
CAGTACATGCTGGAATCCATGTCTCTCAATGAACCGCATTTCCACAGTGCCAGCAGGACTCGTGCACCCCAGACCATGTGTCAAAAGAGCTGATATTTTGAAGGTCACAGTACATGCTGGAATTCATGTTTCTCTCAATGAACCACATCTCCCCAGCGCCAGCAGAGCTCATGCACCCCTCAGCGCAACAACACAGATTCCGATGGAACAGATCACCTGAATGTTCACATTACATGTTTGAAATATATGTTTCTCTCAATGAACCGCTATTCCCCAGCGCCAGCAGCACTCATGCACCCAAAAGAGCAACACCGATTCCGACAGAACAGATCATGTGAATGTTCACATTCCATGTTAAATTCATGTTTCTCTCAGTGAATCAAATCTTCCCCAGGCCAGCAGCACTCATGCACCCCAGAACACAGCCAAAAGAAAAGATATTTTGAATGTTCACACTACATGTTTGAATTCATGTTTCTCTCAATGAACCGCATCTCCCCAGCGCCAGCAGCACTCGTGCACCCAATGGCATAAAAATACAGATTCCGACGGAACAAATCACCTGAATGTTCACATTACATGTTTGAAATATATGTTTCTCTCAATGAACCCCATCTTCCCCGCGCCAGCAGCACTCATGCACCCAAAAGAGCAACACCGATTCCGACAGAACAGATCATGTGAATGTTCACATTCCATGTTGAATTCATGTTTCTCTCAGTGAATCGAATCTTCCCCAGGCCAGCAGCACTCATGCACCCCAGAACTTGTGCCACCACAGCCAAAATAGATGATATTTTGAAGGTCACAGTACATGCTGGAATTCATGTTCCTCTCAATGAACCGCATCTCCCCAGTGCCAGCAGCAGTCGTGCACCCAATAGCATAAAAATACAGATTCCTACGGAACAGATCATCTGAATGTTCACATTACATGTTTGAATTCATGTTTCTTTCTATGAACCCCATCTTTCCCAGCGCCAGCAGCACTCATGCACCCAAAAGAGCAACACCGATTCCGACACAACAGATCATGTGAATGTTGACATTCCATGTTGAATTCATGTTTCTCTCAGTGAATCGAATCTTCCCCAGGCCAGCAGCACTCATGCACCAGACCATGTCACCCCCCACCAAGGGATGGTGTGTATGTCTGGCTGAGGTGGGGTAGTACCTCTGCGCCGTGGTGGTGATGGCGTCCACTATCTCGATGATGCGGTGCAGGGCGGAGTCGGTGCCAATGGTCATGTCGGTGCCACAGAAGTCGTTGTCAATGGAGCCCACCATGCCCACAATATTCAGGTGGGAGGACTGCTTGGCTTCATTGGCCGTGATTTTCCCTGAACACAAACGGAACGATCGCAGGTCCAGTCTAGAGTCTCCCGTACGGTTCTCGCCAGGCCTCACCAGCTTTGATCAGGTCCGCCAGCAGCTCACTCCACTCCGTCCGGAACTGGTTGGCGCCGGTCAGGCTGCCGTCGCCTCCGATGACGCACAGGTTGGTGATGCCCAGCTTGACCAGGTTATAGGCCGCCTTGGTCCGGCCCTCCTTGGTGCGGAAGTCCTGACAGCGGGCGCTCCCGATGACGGTTCCGCCCTGAGGGACGGCCTCGCAGTCAGTCATAGTTGACATTTAAACGAGCGTTGTACATCCATCCCACTCACCCATGGGTTAGAGTGGGGACTAAAAATGGAGGTTAGATAAGAGGTGTGGATTTCAATGGAAGGTGTTACAATAATTGTTTCTAAATGATCCCAAAAGCTTTGTATTACATTGAGTTCCTGGCAGGGGGACAGGAGCTGTCTTTGGGTAGGCAGGATCTGCCCTATTTCCAGACCAACTCTTTTACGAACCCTTTTTGAACTATTTTAGGGAACTCTTTTTGAACTATTTCACGACCTCTTCTTTTGAACTGTTCGGTAACCAAAGGCAACGCTGTTTACGACCCACTTCCCTCTGGAAGCAGCTGTGGTCAGGTGGGGGGGAGAGAAAGTCAAATAAAGAGGGAGGAGTGCAATCTTTTGGCAGAGCGTGGGTGACACTGTAAGAGGTTACAGGTCGACACGTTTTCTCCTCAATATTGAGTCCAAATTGAATTCTGCCTCTGTTTGATTCTTTGCCTCCTGTCTTGTTTAATAGATGTCGTCAGTGTTTGAACCTGCCAGAAGGGCATCCACTTTTCGACTCACCAGCTGCAGCATCATGGACACACTTTCCCACGTGGCAGGGCGGATGTTGTCCCCGCCGTCCACCAAGCCCTGATAACCCTGTCAATCAACACAAGCACAGCACATTTGTAATGGAAACTTCTAGACCAGGGGTCACCAACCTTTTTGAAACCAAGAGCTACTTCTTGGGTACTGATTAATGCGAAGGGCTACCAGTTTGATACACACTTAAATAAATTGCCAGAAATAGCCAATTTGCTTAATTTACCTTTAACTCTATGTTATTATTAATAATTAATGATATTTACACTTAATTGAACGGTTTAAAAGAGGAGAAAACACACAAAAATGACAAGTACATTTTGAAACATAGTCTATCTTCAATTTAGACTCTTTAAAATTCAAAATTCAACTGAAAAAAAGAAGAGAAAAACTTTCTAATTCGAATCTTTTTGAAAAAATTTAAAAAAATAATTTATGGAACATCATTAGTAATTTTTCCCGATTAAGATTAATTTTAGAATTTTGATGACATGTTTTAAATAGGTTAAAATCCAATCTGCACTTTGTTCGAATATATAACAAATTGGAAAAAAGACAAATCATTATTTCTTCTAGATTTTCCAGAACAAAATTTTTTCAAAGAAATTCAAAAGACTTTGAAATAAGATTTAAATTTGATTCTACAGATTTTCTACATTTGCCAGAATAATTTTTTTTGCATTTTAATCATAATAAGTTTGAATAAATATTTCACAAATATTCTTCGTCGAAAAAACAGAAGCTAAAATAAAGAATTAAATTAAAATGTATTTATTATTCTTTACAATAAAAAATAAATTTACTTGAACATTGGTTTAAATTGTCAGGAAAGAAGAGGAAGGAATTTAAAAGGTAAAAAGGTATATGTGTTTAAAAATCCTAAAATCATTTTTAAGGTTGTATTTTTTCTCTAAAATTGTCTTTCTGAAAGTTATAAGAAGCAAAGTAAAAAAATAATGAATTTATTTAAACAAGTGAAGACCAAGTCTTTAAAATATTTTCTTGAAATTTTCAAATTCTATTTGAGTTTTGTCTCTCTTAGAATTAAAAATGTCGAGCAAAGCAAGACCAGCTTGCTAGTAAATAAATACAATTTAAAAAATAGAGGCAGCTCACTGGTAAGTGCTGCTATTTGAGCTATTTTTAGAACAGGCCAGCGGGCTACTCATCTGGTCCTTACGGGCTACCTGGTGCCCGCGGGCACCACGTTGGTGACCCCTGTTCTAGACCTACCCCATCGTGGCCAAATAATCACTTATTTAAATATTTAAACACAGTGTTACTGTTCAAATTGTGTGGCCAAAAATATGACATATACTTAAAAAAAAAAAATAAAAAAATCCCTGCGCTGCTTTTAATGCATACTTCGGCCTACTACGCTACTGTAATGTATTGTTGGTCAATATGACAGCATTTACTGGAAATGATCATGGTTGCGTTATTGCACTTCAACACTTCTCCGTCTCCCGACAAATGGATTCTTTGTTCACATTCAGCATTTATATAACTTATGTGTTTATACTTGTTTTTATTTTCATTTGAAAAAAGTTTGTTCACTTCCTGTCAATATGTTCTTTTATGGATAAAGAAAGTTTAACTATAGAATGTTTAGGCGTTGACGAAGGAAAAGGAGGAGAGAGGATTAACAGATGAAAAATGATGTGAGTAAGTGAAATCATCGGAAGTAAATGAACATTAAAATTGATAAATAAAAAATATAAACATAAGCAAATAGATAATAAATAGAAAGAAAATAAAAAAACGAGAAGGATAGAAATGAACAGATAAAACATTAAGTTAAATTTGTAAATAAAATTCAGAAGTAAATGGATGAACATTAATAAATAGATATGAAATAAAACTAATAAAAAATAATTGAGGGACTACCAATATTTTATTAAATAATACAATTCAAGGAAAGGGAAAAGAGAAAGAAAAAATATGAAGTAAATAGAAAAAATGCAAATAAAGTATTTTGATATATAGCTATACAATTATACATATTATATTTTTTTGGACTATAAGGCACACTTAAAAAAATGTTTTTTCTCAAAACAGTGTGCCTAATGTACGGAATAATTCTGGTTGTGCTTACCGACCTCGGAGCAATTTTATTTGGTACATGGTGTAATGATAAGTCTGAACCAGGAGATGGCAGTCTAACATAAGACATACGTGTAGACTGCACTATGATGGCAATATGACTCAAAAATAGAATATTAAAAAAATTAAGAACATTGCACACGGCGCTTAAAAATCTGTCAAAATGTTTTAGTAGGACTTTGGTAAACTACGAAGCCGCACCGCTTGATGGATTGTACTGCGCATTAAACATAGGAATATTATTATGCTGTGTGTATAAGGTAAGACATATTATCTGGCGTTTTGTTTCCCAATATTGTACAAAAGCAACATTCCTAACCTTCTGGTACCTGCTGATCTGTATTTGGGATCTGCATAAATCCTGAAAAAATTGCGCGTGTCCGCCTTTGTTGTCGATAAGTTTCTTCTATTTCTCTATCTTCACTGCAAAAACTGAAATCTAAGTAAGATTAAATATCTTAAATAAGGGTGATATTTGCTTGTTTTCTGTCTGATAAGATCATTCTTCTCACTAAGCAGATTTGATGTTAGAGTGTTTTACTTGTTTTAAGGGTTTTGGTCCTAAATGATGTCAGTAAGATATTACAGCTTGTTGCTGAGATTTGATGAGCTATATTGAGTAAAACATGCTTGAAACTAGAATATCATATCAACACTCACAAGTATAAAACTACTTTTTTTAAGTAATAATTTCTTATTTCAAGCATGAAACAAAAAATCGTGACTTTGACACAATTGTGTCTCAAATTAAAACAATGGACTTTGCTTATTTTATTTTAAACAATAGAAAATAGTAGTACAGTTGTTATTAGTGAGAATATACTTATTTTAAGGTATTTTTGGGTTCATTGAGGTTAGCTAATTTTACTTGTTTTGGAAAGTCTTGACAAGCCAAATTTTCTTGTTCTATTGGCAGATAATTTTGCTTAGTTCAAATAAAATACCCCTCATTTTTCTATTTTTTATTTTTCTTGTTTTTGAACACTGACTTTTTGCAGTGTTCTTGTTATGTGACATTCATCCTCCGCTGTTGCCATTTCTAATATAAAGTAGTGTAAAGTTCTTACTTATATCTGTCGGTAAACTCGCCATGAAAGCGCTAAAACATACCGGTATAGTGAGTTTACATTATTCACCCGAGGAACTTTAGTTATTAGAGCGTTCCGGTCGGACGGTTTTTCACGGGACACATTTCCGGCCTTGTTGTTGTTTCCGGATGAGGAGTTCTTACTTATATCTGTCAGTAAATTCGCCATGAAAGCGTTAAAACATACCGGTGTAGTGAGTTTACATTATTCACCCGAGGAACTTTAGTTATTAGAGCCTTCCGGTCGGACGGTTTTTCACGGGACACATTTACGGCCTTGTTGTTGTTTCCGGATGAGGAGTTCTTACTTATATCTGTCAGTAAACTCACCATGAAAGCGCTAAAACATGAGTTTACATTATTCACCCGAGGAACTTTAGTTATTAGAGAGTTCCGGTCAAACGGTATTTAACGGGACACATTTCCTGTGTTGTTGTTTCCGGATGAGAAGATGCTGCTCCGTTATTTATTGAAGTCAAGTCTGAATGTCATTAAAAGAGTTAGCGCCATCTTTTGACACTTCTTCCAACAAAGATGACGGGGAGAAGACGCTGTCGAAGGTGAGCCACGTGAATAAGACCGACCCCAAAACGGCGCATCCTGAAGTGACTTGAAGACGATCTGTAAAACATCATCTATGCAACATTTTGACCAAAGAACCACCATTACATGTTAGAAAAAAAAAAAAAAAATATGAATCCTTCAATGCGCCTTATAATCCGGTGCGCCTTATATATGAAAAAAATATCTAAAATAGACCATTCATCGGCAGTGCACCTAATAATCCGGTGAGCCCTATGGTCCAGAAAATATGGTATATAGATAAATAATAGCTAGCAAATGAAAGGAAAATTAATGAATAATAAACGGGAAGGTTAAAAAGTACAATAAGTGAATAATAACAGTTAAAATGATAGTAATTAAGTTACAAATTAGAATGAAATGAAACTAAAAAGGAATATAATGTATAAGACAATAGGATAAATAAGAGATTAAAGATAAGTCAAAAGACAATATAATAAAAAATCTGACAAACTTTATCGAGTCAAATATATTTTGGATTTCCATATTCACCTAATTGTTGTAATACGTGATGTTGTGGCTGCAGAATGCTTTTTTACCATATCTCAAGAACGAAATGAAAGTTACCTCATGGACAAAAAACACCT
>NC_084756.1:24302445-24314945 GCF_033978785.1 Entelurus aequoreus | reverse complement strand
AAACCTTGTAAACCTAAAAAAAAAATATGTGTGTAACTCTTTAGTATGGGGAACATATGAACCATGAATTAGTTGCTTATTAACATGCAAATTAGTAACATATTGGCTGTTAATGAGTAATTATTAAGTACTTATTAAGGCCTTATTCTGCATGGCCTTATTATACAACCAGTAAGCCATTAACTAAGAGTCTTCTCTAACCCTAACCCTAAACTTAACCCCAAACCCAACCCCAACCCCAACCTAACCCTAACTCTAAACCTGACCCTGACCCTGACCCTAACCCTTACCCTAACCCTAACCCTAACCCTATGTTAATAAGCAACTAATTAATAGTTCATATGTTTCCCATACTAAAGTGTTACTATATATATATAATGTGTGAATGTATATATATGTGTGTATATATATATATATGTATGTATGTATAAATATATATATATGTGTGTATATATATATATATGTATGTATGTATAAATATATATATATATGTGTGTATATATATATATATGTATGTATGTATAAATATATATATATATATATATATATATATATATATATATATATATATATATATATATATATATATATATATATATATATATATATATATATATATACACACACATATACATCTACATCTACATCTACATCTATATATATATATATATATATATATATATATATATATATATATATATATATATATATATATATATATATATATATATATATATATATATATTTATATATATACATATGTATGTATGTACATATGTATATAAATATAAATATATCTTTTATTACAAACATATTCTCAAAGATTGAAAAGAATGCCAAACTTGTTACAGTTTTTGGTCATGGTAAAAAATAGTCCAAAAAGTGTTTTTATTTCCAATGAACCTATTGAATAATTTTATTGAACTTATTGCATCATTAAATGTACTATATCTAAATACATGCATGATTTAAATTGAAGAGTTGAAACAATTGAGATCAGAGATCAACATGACGTCGCAGCGTATTAAAGTGATATTTAGCTACGTATACGTTAAATTGTACGCTACAACCCAAACGCAAACGACTTCCCTTCCTCCAAGGCGGCGGCCACGCCTTCTGACAGCCGCCATCTTTGCACTCATCGACATTGCGGAAGCATGCGGCCCCCTCCTCTCATAAATCACTCGCCTAGAGTGTCAGCGCAAATTTTCCCAAGTTTTATTGCGGTTTAATCAGCTCAATGAATGTTTTAATAGGCTGATATTTCAGACTAGCAAATGGCACAGCGGTGATAAATTGTGAGGGCATGAACGTCTCCCCACCCTCTTTTTTCCTGCCGGGAATCACTAATGTGCAACCCAGAAATGTGAAGAAGACCTTTGCACACTCACACATGTGAAATATACATTTATTTTAAAGCTGTATACTCACATACATGAAATATACATTTATTTTAAAGCTGTATACTCACACATGTGAAATATACATTTATTTTAAAGCTGTATACTCACATACATGAAATATACATTTATTTTAAAGCTGTATACTCACACATGTGAAATATACATTTATTTTAAAGCTGTATACTCACATACATGAAATATACATTTATTTTAAAGCTGTATACTCACACATGTGAAATATACATTTATTTTAAAGCTGTATACTCACATACATGAAATATACATTTATTTTAAAGCTGTATACTCACACATGTGAAATATACATTTATTTTAAAGCTGTATACTCACATACGTGAAATATACATTTATTTTAAAGCTGTATACTCACACACGTGAAATATACATTTATTTTAAAGCTGTATACTCACACACGGGAAATATACATTTATTTTAAAGCTGTATACTCACACATGTGAAATATACATTTATTTTAAAGCTGTATACTCACACACGTGAAATATACATTTATTTTAAAGCTGTATACTCACACGGGAAATATAAATTTATTTTAAAGCTGTATACTCACACGTGAAATATACATTTATTTTAAAGCTGTATACTCATATACGTGAAATATACATTTATTTTAAAGCTGTATACTCACACATGTGAAATATACATTTATTTTAAAGCTGTATACTCACACATGTGAAATATACATTTATTTTAAAGCTGTATACTCACACATGTGAAATATACATTTATTTTAAAGCTGTATACTCACACACGTGAAATATACATTTATTTTAAAGCTGTATACTCACACGTGAAATATACATTTATTTTAAAGCTGTATACTCACACACGGGAAATATACATTTATTTTAAAGCTGTATACTCACACATGTGAAATATACATTTATTTTAAAGCTGTATACTCACACACGTGAAATATACATTTATTTTAAAGCTGTATACTCACACGGGAAATATAAATTTATTTTAAAGCTGTATACTCACACGTGAAATATACATTTATTTTAAAGCTGTATACTCATATACGTGAAATATACATTTATTTTAAAGCTGTATACTCACACATGTGAAATATACATTTATTTTAAAGCTGTATACTCACACATGTGAAATATACATTTATTTTAAAGCTGTATACTCACACATGTGAAATATACATTTATTTTAAAGCTGTATACTCACACATGTGAAATATACATTTATTTTAAAGCTTTATACTCACACATGTGAAATATACATTTATTTTAAAGCTGTATACTCATACGTGAAATATACATTTATTTTAAAGCTGTATACTCACACACGGGAAATATACATTTATTTTAAAGCTGTATACTCACACACGGGAAATATACATTTATTTTAAAGCTGTATACTCACACGTGAAATATACATTTATTTTAAAGCTGTATACTCACACACGGGAAATATACATTTATTTTAAAGCTGTATACTCACACGTGAAATATACATTTATTTTAAAGCTGTATACTCACACACGGGAAATATACATTTATTTTAAAGCTGTATACTCACACGTGAAATATACATTTATTTTAAAGCTGTATACTCACACACGGGAAATATACATTTATTTTAAAGGTGTATACTCACACAAGGGAAATATACATTTATTTTAAAGCTGTATACTCACACATGAAATATACATTTATTTTAAAGCTGTATACTCACATACGTGAAATATACATTTGTTTTAAAGCTGTATACTCACACATGTGAAATATACATTTAGTTTAAAGCTGTATACTCACATACGTGAAATATACATTTATTTTAAAGCTGTATACTCACACATGTGAAATATACATTTAGTTTAAAGCTGTATACTCACACATGTGAAATATACATTTAGTTTAAAGCTGTATACTCACACATGAAATATACATTTATTTTAAAGATAATCACACATGTGAAATATACATTTCTTTTAAAGCTACTCATACATGTGAAATATACATTTCTTTTAAAGATACTCATACATGTGAAATATATATATTTTTTAAAGCTACTCATACATGTGGAATATATATTTATTTGAAAGAAACTCACACATACATTTATTTTAAAGATAATCACACATGTAAAATTTATATTTATTTTAAAGATACACATACATGTGAAATATACATTTATTTTAAATATACATATACACATACACGTGAAATATACATTTCTTTTAAAGATACTCATACATGTGAAATATACATTTATTTTAAAGATACTCATACATGTAGAATATATATTTATATTAAAGATACTCACACGTGTGAAATATACATTTATTTTAAAGATACTCATACATGTAAAATATATATTTATTTTAAAGATACACATACATGTGAAATATAAATTTATTTTAAAGATACTCATACACGTGAAATATACATTTACGTGTTTTAAAGATAATCACACGTGTGAAATATACATTTATTTTAAAGATACTCACAAATGTGAAATATACATTTATTTTAAAGATACTCACACACGTGAAATATACATTTATTTTAAAGATACTCATACATGTAAAATATATATTATTTTAAAGATACTCACATGTGTGAAATATACATTTATTTTAAAGATACTCATACATGTGAAATATACATTTATTTTAAAGATACTCATATACGTAAAATATACATTTATTTTAAATATACACATACTGTACATGTGAAATATATATTTATTTCAAAGATACACACACTCGTGAAATATGCATTTATTTTAAATATACTCACACATGTGAGATATACATTTATTTTAAAGATACTCACATATGTGAAATATATATTTATTTTAAAGATACTCACACATGTGAGATATACATTTATTTTAAAGATACTCACATATGTGAAATATATATTTATTTTAAAGATACTCACACATGTGAGATATACATTTATTTTAAAGATACTCACATATGTGAAATATACATTTATTTTAAAGATACTCATATACGTGAAATATACATTTATTTTAAATATACACATACTGTACATGTGAAATATATATTTATTTCAAAGATACACACACTCGTGAAATATGCATTTATTTTAAAGATACTCACACATGTGAGATATACATTTATTTTAAATATACTCACATATGTGAAATATATATTTATTTTAAAGATACTCACATAAGTGAAATATATATTTATTTTAAAGATACTCACATATGTGAAATATATATTTATTTTAAAGATACTCACCCCTGGGAAATATGCATTTATTTTAAAGATACTCACACATGTGAAATATGTATTTATTTTAAAGATACTCACATATGTGAAATATATATTTATTTTAAAGATACTCACACGTGGGAAATATATATTTATTTTAAAGATACTCACACGTGGGAAATATATATTTATTTTAAAGATACTCACACGTGGGAAATATATATTTATTTTAAAGATACTCACACGTGGGAAATATACGTTTATTTCAAAGATACTCATACATGTGAAATAAAGACACTTGCACTTTCTACACCCTTCTGTCTTTCCTTCCTTCCTTCCTTCCTTCCTGCCTTCTTTACATATTTTCTTTCTCTTTCTGTCTTCCATAGTACCTTCCTTTCCTGACTTCCTTCCATCTTTCCCTAACATTCAGTCCTTCCATTTTCCTTTCTTTCATCCTCTCCTTCTTCCTCCCGCCTCCTTTCCTTCCATTTCTTCCTTCCATCTTTACTTCCTTCCTACTTTCCATCATTCCTTACCTTTCTTCCTTCCATCTTTACTTTCTTCCTACTTTACATCTTTCCTTACCTTTCTTCCTTCCATCTTTTCTTCCTGCCTTCCTTCCTTAACTTTTGTCCATGTTTGCTTCCCGCCTTCTTTTCTTCTTTCCTTAACTTTCTTTCTTCTATCTTTCCTTTCAACCTTTCTTTCCTTCCTGCCTTCTTTCCCTTTCTTTCTTCAATTTTTCCATTCTTATTTCCTTCCTTCCATCCTCCCTTCCTTCCTGCCTTCCTTCTTGTTTTCCCTTTCTTCCTTCCCCACTCTCCTTTATGCCTTCTTTCCTTTCCTTCCATCTCTCTTCCCTGCCTTCCTTCCATTCTTCCTTCCTGCCTTCCTTACCTTTCTTACTTCCATCCTTTCTACCTGCCTTCTTTCCATCCTTCTTTCTTTCCTTCCTTCCTGCCTTCCTTCTTTTTTCCCCTTTTTTCCTTCCTTCCCCACTCTCCTTCATGCCTTCCTTCCATCCTTCTTTCCTTTCCTTCCATCTCTCTTTCATGTCTTCCTTCTTTCCATCCTTCTTTCCTTCCTTCCATTCTTCCTTCTTGCCTTCCTTCCTTCCTGCCTTCCTTCTTTTTTACCCTTTCTTCCTTCCCCACTCTCCTTCATGCCTTCCTTCCTTCCTTCTTTTTTCCCTTTCTTCCTTCCATCTCTCTTTCATGCCTTCCTTCCACTCTTTCATTCCAACCTTCCTTCCATTGCTCCTTTCCTTCCATCCTTCTTTCCTTTCCTTCGATCTCTCTTTCATGCCTTCCTTCTTTCCATCCTTCTTTCCATCCTTCTTTCCTTCCTTCCATCCTTTCTTCTTGCCTTCCTTCCTTCCTGCCTTCCTTCTTTTTTCCCTTTCTTCCTTCCATCTCTCTTTCATGCCTTCCTTCCACTCTTTCATTCCAACCTCCCTTCCATTGCTCCTTTCCTTCCATCCTTCTTTCCTTTCCTTCCATCTCTCTTTCATGCCTTCCATCTTTCCATCCTTCTTTCCATACTTCTTTCCTTCCTTCCATCCTTCCTTCTTGCCTTCCTTCCTTCCTTCCTTCCTTCTTTTTTCCCTTACTTCCTTCCATCTCTCTTTCATGCCTTCCTTCCACTCTTTCATTCCAACCTTCCTTCGATTGTTCCTTTCCTTCCATTATTCTTTCCTTTCCTCCCATCTCTCTTTCATGCCTTCCTTCTTTCCATCCTTCTTTCCATCCTTCTTTCCATCCTTCTTTCCTTCCTTCCTGCCTTCCTTCCTGCGTGCCTTCCTTCCTTCCTTCCTGCCTTCCTTCTTTTTTTTACCCTTTCTTCCTTCCCCACTCTCCTTCACGCCTTCCTTCCTTCCTTCTTTTTTCCCCTTTCTTCCTTCCATCTCTCTTTCATGCCTTCCTTCTACTCTTTCATTCCAACCTTCCTTCCATTGTTCATTCCCTTCCATCCTTCTTTCCTTTCCTTCCATCTCTCTTTCATGCCTTCCTTCTTTCCATTCTTCTTTCCATCCTTCTTACCTTCCTTCCATCCTTCCTTTTTGCCTTCCTTCCTTCCTGCCTCCCTTCTTTTTTACCCTTTCTTCCTTCCCCACTCTCCTTCGTGCCTTCCTTCCTTCCTTCTTTTTTCCCTTTCTTCCTTCCATCTCTCTTTCATGCCTTCCTTCCACTCTTTCATTCCAACCTTCCTACCATTGTTCCTTCCCTTCCATCCTTCTTTCCTTTCCTTCCACCTCTCTTTCATGCCCTCCTTCTTTTCATCTTTCTTTCCATCCTTCCTTCCATCATTCCTTCTTGCCTTCCTTCCTTCCTTCCTTCCTTCCTGCCTTCCTTCTTTTTTACCCTTTCTTCCTTCCCCACTCTCCTTCATGCCTTCCTTCCTTCCTTCCTTCTTTTTTCCCTTTCTTCCTTCCATCTCTCTTTCATGCCTTCCTTCCACTCTTTCATTCCAACCTCCCTTCCATTGTTCCTTCCCTTCCATCCTTCTTTCCTTTCCTTCCATCTCTCTTTCATGCCTTCCTTCTTTCCATCCTTCTTTCCGTACTACTTTCCTTCCTTCCATCCTTCCTTCTTGCCTTCCTTCCTTCCTTCCTTCTTTTTTCCCTTTCTTCCTTCCATCTCTCTTTCATGCCTTCCTTCCACTCTTTCATTCCAACCTTCCTTCCATTGTTCCTTCCCTTCCATCCTTCTTTCCTTTCCTGCCATCTCTCTTTCATGTCTTCCTTCTTTCCATCCTTCTTTCCATCCTTCTTTCCTTCCTTCCATCCTTCTTTCCTTCCTTCCTTCCTTCCTTCCTTCCTTCCTTCCTTCCTGCCTTCCTTCTTTTTTACCCTTTCTTCCTTCCCCACTCTCCTTCATGCCTTCCTTCCTTCCTTTCTTCTTTTTTTCCCTTTCTTCCTTTCATCTCTCTTTCATGCCTTCCTTCCACTCTTTCATTCCAACCTCCCTTCCATTGTTCCTTTCCTTCCATCTCTCTTTCATGCCTTCCTTCTTTCCATACTTCATTCCTTCCTTCCATCCTTCCTTCTTGCCTTCCTTCCTTCCTGCCTTCCTTCTTTTTTCCCTTTCTTCCTTCCATCTCTCTTTCATGCCTTCCTTCCACTCTTTCATTCCAACCTTCCTACCATTGTTCCTTCCCTTCCATCCTTCTTTCCTTTCCTTCCACCTCTCTTTCATGCCCTCCTTCTTTCCATCTTTCTTTCCATCCTTCCTTCCATCATTCCTTCTTGCCTTCCTTCCTTCCTTCCTTCCTTCCTGCCTTCCTTCTTTTTTACCCTTTCTTCCTTCCCCACTCTCCTTCATGCCTTCCTTCCTTCCTTCCTTCTTTTTTCCCTTTCTTCCTTCCATCTCTCTTTCATGCCTTCCTTCCACTCTTTCATTCCAACCTCCCTTCCATTGTTCCTTCCCTTCCATCCTTCTTTCCTTTCCTTCCATCTCTCTTTCATGCCTTCCTTCTTTCCATCCTTCTTTCCGTACTACTTTCCTTCCTTCCATCCTTCCTTCTTGCCTTCCTTCCTTCCTTCCTTCTTTTTTCCCTTTCTTCCTTCCATCTCTCTTTCATGCCTTCCTTCCACTCTTTCATTCCAACCTTCCTTCCATTGTTCCTTCCCTTCCATCCTTCTTTCCTTTCCTGCCATCTCTCTTTCATGTCTTCCTTCTTTCCATCCTTCTTTCCATCCTTCTTTCCTTCCTTCCATCCTTCTTTCCTTCCTTCCTTCCTTCCTTCCTTCCTTCCTTCCTTCCTGCCTTCCTTCTTTTTTACCCTTTCTTCCTTCCCCACTCTCCTTCATGCCTTCCTTCCTTCCTTTCTTCTTTTTTTCCCTTTCTTCCTTTCATCTCTCTTTCATGCCTTCCTTCCACTCTTTCATTCCAACCTCCCTTCCATTGTTCCTTTCCTTCCATCTCTCTTTCATGCCTTCCTTCTTTCCATACTTCATTCCTTCCTTCCATCCTTCCTTCTTGCCTTCCTTCCTTCCTGCCTTCCTTCTTTTTTCCCTTTCTTCCTTCCATCTCTCTTTCATGCCTTCCTTCCACTCTTTCATTCCAACCTTCCTACCATTGTTCCTTCCCTTCCATCCTTCTTTCCTTTCCTTCCACCTCTCTTTCATGCCCTCCTTCTTTCCATCTTTCTTTCCATCCTTCCTTCCATCATTCCTTCTTGCCTTCCTTCCTTCCTTCCTTCCTTCCTGCCTTCCTTCTTTTTTACCCTTTCTTCCTTCCCCACTCTCCTTCATGCCTTCCTTCCTTCCTTCCTTCTTTTTTCCCTTTCTTCCTTCCATCTCTCTTTCATGCCTTCCTTCCACTCTTTCATTCCAACCTCCCTTCCATTGTTCCTTCCCTTCCATCCTTCTTTCCTTTCCTTCCATCTCTCTTTCATGCCTTCCTTCTTTCCATCCTTCTTTCCGTACTACTTTCCTTCCTTCCATCCTTCCTTCTTGCCTTCCTTCCTTCCTTCCTTCTTTTTTCCCTTTCTTCCTTCCATCTCTCTTTCATGCCTTCCTTCCACTCTTTCATTCCAACCTTCCTTCCATTGTTCCTTCCCTTCCATCCTTCTTTCCTTTCCTGCCATCTCTCTTTCATGTCTTCCTTCTTTCCATCCTTCTTTCCATCCTTCTTTCCATCCTTCTTTCCTTCCTTCCATCCTTCTTTCCTTCCTTCCTTCCTTCCTTCCTTCCTTCCTGCCTTCCTTCTTTTTTACCCTTTCTTCCTTCCCCACTCTCCTTCATGCCTTCCTTCCTTCCTTCCTTCTTTTTTTCCCTTTCTTCCTTTCATCTCTCTTTCATGCCTTCCTTCCACTCTTTCATTCCAACCTCCCTTCCATTGTTCCTTTCCTTCCATCTCTCTTTCATGCCTTCCTTCTTTCCATACTTCATTCCTTCCTTCCATCCTTCCTTCTTGCCTTCCTTCCTTCCTGCCTTTCTTCTTTTTTCCCTTTCTTCCTTCCATCTCTCTTTCATGCCTTCCTTCCACTCTTTCATTCCAACCTCCCTTCCATTGTTCCTTTCCTTCCATCTCTCTTTCATGCCTTCCTTCTTTCCATACTTCATTCCTTCCTTCCATCCTTCCTTCTTGCCTTCCTTCCTTCCTGCCTTTCTTCTTTTTTCCCTTTCTTCCTTCCATCTCTCTTTCATGCCTTCCTTCCACTCTTTCATTCCAACCTTCCTTCCATTGTTCCTTTCCTTCCATCCTTCTTTCCTTTCCTTCCATCTCTCTTTCATGCCTTCCTTCTTTCCATGCTTCTTTCCATACTTCTTTCCATCCTTCCATCCTTCCTTCTTGCCTTCCTTCCTTCCTGCCCTCCTTCTTTTTTCCCTTTCTTCCTTCCATCTCTCTTTCATGCCTTCCTTCCACTCTTTCATTCCAACCTTCTTTCCATTGTTCCTTTCCTTCCATCCTTCTTTCCTTTCCTTCCATCTCTCTTTCATGCCTTCCTTCTTTCCATTCTTCTTTCCATACTTCTTTCCTTCCTTCCATCCTTCCTTCTTGCCTTCCTTCCTTCCTGCCTTCCTTCTTTTTTCCCTTTCTTCCTTCCATCTCTCTTTCATGCCTTCCTTCCACTCTTTCATTCCAACCTTCCTTCCATTGTTCCTTCCCTTCCTGCCTTCCTTCCATCTTCCCCTCCCTCCCTTTCTTCCTTCTTTCCTTCCCTTTCTTCCTTCCATTTCTCCTGCCTTCCCTCCTTCCTTCCCTCCCTCCACCTTTCCACAATCCATCAGGAGAGCTGCATGTAATCAGTGAGCAACCTCCTGGTGTCTCCAAGGATCGCAGCCTTCCTCAATTTGTCATGGCAGATATTGGCCGCCTCCCATTATGTACAAATCTTAATCAGCATCTTTTCCTGCTCTCCTCCAATTCCCTCACTTCTTCTTCCTCTTTTCTGACCTTCAGCTCCCCACTTTCATTCCTCCATGTCCTCCCTCCTGAGCGCCAGGTGCTAATGGGATGTAAAAGCAACAAGCCGGTGACATTTTGGCGGCGGTGGCGTTGTCTTGTCGCGCACTTTGTGCGTCCATGTGACTTTTGTCAGCAGGACGGAGGCCACTGGGGGCTTTAATTAAAGACCTGAGGGTCACAGTGAATAAGTCAAGCTGGGGGTTTTTTGTATTGGGTGGGGCGGGTAGACGGTTATCTGCCAGCGGAGTGATAAATCAAGCTGCCCGTTTAGTCGCCCTCGACACAACATCACGCCACAGCCCTGGACACCCCCCCCCCCCCCACCCCCCCTTTTTGTAAAAGCAATTCCGTCATGTCTTGTTAGCTCATTTGTCTTCATCAGCACCAGTGGGAGGTTCGATCACCCCCCACCCCCCCACCACCCCCCCCACTCCCCCCACGTACCCACCGCTTCACCTCTAGACCACCCGCCCCCCCCCACACCCCCACCCAATGCCAGGCCCCATTGATCAAAGCTGGGCCTAAGTGCATTGGCATGGGCGTCCTGTGTGTGTGTGTGTGTGTGTGTGTGTGTGTGTGTGTGTGTATGTGTGTGTGTGTGTGTGTGTTCTTGTATTTCCACCCTTCTTGAGACGTCAACAAGGAAAAGTAGCTTCCATATGAGGAGGTGTGAACAAGTGATGACATAAATCATGGTCCCAATAACATTGCATCTAATAGAGAATGTCTCATTAGCACCCCCTGCTGGTGAAATCCGTCAAAATTTAGGGTGGTCCCAAAAAGGAGGGATTTTTCAAATTGACTGTGTGTCGCTTTTAAAAGTGCTCCCCCTCTGGTCAACATATGAAATAACAAGTGTGTGTAAAAATTTGAAGTGCTCCCCCTCTGGCCAATATATGTAATAAGTGTGTGTAAGAAATTGAAAAAAAATAAAATAAAAATTGCATACAGAGACATACTGTAATAACTTGAAGTAAATAATGACGATTAAAAACCAATTACGAATAAAACATTCAAAAAAATAATAATGAACTAAAAGCTTATATATTATTAATGTTGTAAATATAAATCTTTATATATCTAGAAAGGGTGGTCCTAAAGAGGTAGGCATTTTCCGGAGGTCTCACGAAGGTAACAAATACAAGAATGTGTGTGTGTGTGTGTGTGTGTGTGTGTGTGTTCTTGTATTTCTGTATACAGAAAACCATTGCATCTAATAGAGAATGTCTCATTAGCACCCCTGGTGGTGAAATCTGTCAAAATTTGGGGTAGCCCCAAAGAGGAGGGATTTTTCAAATTGCTTGTGTGTTGGTTTTAAAAGTGCTCCCCCTCTGGTCAACATATGAAATAACAAGTGTGTGTAAAAATTTTAAGTGCTCCCCCTCTGGCCAATATATGTAATAAGTGTGAGGTAGGCATTTTTCACAGGGATCAAGAAGGTAATAAATACAAGAATGTGTGTGTGTGTGTGTGTGTGTGTGTGTGTGTGTGTGTGTGTGTGTTAATGACAAAGACATGGTTAGTACACACTGGGCAGTAATGGCATTTAGGGCCAATTAAAGGATGACTATGAGACATTTCCTCCAAGACTTACTAATGAAGTTAATTTGCAGTCCTATAAATCACCTCACTGAAAAGTATCCCAACAACATGGGCATGATACGTGACCATGGTTTAAACATTTCCTTCAAAACATGGCGACATGTTGGATATTTCAAATGTGAGTGTGAATGTTGTCTTGTCTATCTGTGTTGGCCCTGCGATGAGGTGGCGACTTGTCCAGGGTGTACCCCGCCTTCCGCCCGTGTGCAGCTGGGATAGGCTCCAGCACCCCCGCGACCCCGAAAGGGACAAGCGGTAGAAAATGGATGGATGGATGGATATGGATAATGAACACAGCGTGTTTTACATTCTTGCATACAATTATAAGGGAGTCAACTT
>NC_084756.1:24282445-24297445 GCF_033978785.1 Entelurus aequoreus | reverse complement strand
CTCCGCATTTTTCCGACGCCAAAAATGTGCCTCGGCTCAAAAAAGGTTGAAAAACACTGGTCTAGACTATTGTCCCTCCAGAAGACTACTGCAATTAAATGTTTGCTGACGACTCAGATGTGTGAGATACAGTAGTCTGTTTGATAGACCGTAACTACATAAACTTTAGATATTGTCTTCTGCTTTACGAGTGAAAAATAGCTGCATTTTTCTCCTCCCACTTGACACATCAAAGTGACTTTCTGTAGTCGCCTTTCCAGCCGCAAAACTTGCAGAAAGCACGACGGACAAGATGTGTTTGATGTGGCGGCCATATGTCATTAGATAAAGGTTGGCGGGGGAAACTAGGAGTAAACATCCACAATTGATTCAGTGCAAGGAAGAAAAGCTTTTTTTTTTTACTGCCACTGACAATAACGCAACGAGGCGTCTCGTCATTAGCAAGCGGGAAACTTTCATTGAGGTCGACAACCTGGCGGACTCAAGTAACAGTCGTCGCTTTTACACGTGTCGTCCAAAAAGGTTTGGCAGTCACTCGGTTTTTGTCAGTAAGATGTACTAAATGGTCCTTAAAAGCACCACATGAGTAACACTAGTTATTTAGCACACGCAGTGTGATCTATCAAGACTAAAACTCGAAACGAAACTCAGTCGAGAGTAAAAAGTCGTCGTCGCAAATGTTGGATATGACTTTAAAGCAGGGGTCACCAACCTTTTTGAAACCAAGAGCTACTTCTTGGGTAGTGATTAATGCGAAGGGCTACCAGTTCGATACACACTGAAATAAATTGCCAGAAATAGCCAATTTGCTCAATTTACCTTTAACTCTATGTTATTATTAATAATTAATGATATTTACACTTAATTGAACGGTTTAAAAGAGGAGAAAACACGAAAAAAATGACAATTAAATTTTTAAACATAGTTTATCTTCTATTTCGACTCTTTAAAATTCAAAATTCAACCGAAAAAAAGAAGAGAAAAACTAGCTAATTCGAATCTTTTTGAAAACATTAAAAAAATAATTTATGGAACATCATTAGTAAATTTTCCTGATTAAGATTAATTTTAGAATTTTGATGACATGTTTTAAATAGGTTAAAATCCAATCTACACTTTGTTAGAATATATAACAAATTGGACCAAGCTATATTTCTAACAAAGACAAATCATTATTTCTTCTAGATTTTCCAGAACAAAAATTTGAAAAGAAATTCAAAAGACTTTGAAATAAGATTTAAATTTGATTCTACAGATTTTGTAGATTTGCCAGAATAATTTTTTTGAATTTGAATCATAATAAGTTTGAAGAAATATTTAACAAATATTCTTTGTCGAAAAAACAGAAGCTAAAATGAAGAATTAAATTAAAATGTATTTATTATTCTTTACAATAATACTTTTTTTTTTACCTGAACTTTAATTTAAATTGTCAGGAAAGAAGAGGAAGGAATTGAAAAAGTAAAAAGGTATATGTGCTTAAAAATCCTAAAATAATTTTTAGGGTTGTATTTTTTCCCTAAAATTGTCTTTCTGAAAGTTATAAGAAGTAAAGTAAAAAAATAAATGAATTTATTTAAACAAGTGAAGACCAAGTCTTTAAAATATTTTCTTGGATTGTTAAATTCCATTTGAGTTTTGTCTCTCTTAGAATTAAAAAATGTCGGGCAAAGCGAGACCAGCTTGCTAGTAAATAAATACAATTTAAAAAATAGAGGCAGCTCACTGGTAAGTGCTGCTATTTGAGCTAATTTTAGAACAGGCCAGCGGGCTACTCATCTGGTCCTTGCGGGCTACCTGGTGCCCGCGGGTACCGCGTTGGTGACCCCTGCTTTAAAGCATAACCAGGCATGCATCACTATAGCTCTTGTCTCAAAGTAGGTGTACTGTCACCACCTGTCACATCACCCCCTGACTTATTTTGAGGTTTTTTTTTAGCGATATTTCCCACATCTACTTTGTGTCAGGTTCAAACAATGATGACATTTATTAAACAAGACAAGAGGCAAAGAATTAAACAGAGACAGAATTCAATTTGGACTCAATATATTGAGGAGAGTCGCCCGGACATTGTATCCTTCTACAATCTCCAGCACGCTTTCCCAAAAGATTGTATGCCTCCTTCTTTTATTTTGGACCCTCCCCGACCACCTGGCCACGGCTGTTTCTAAAGGACAAAGGTCGCAAAAAGTTCACAGAAAAGGTCGTAAACAATTCACAGAAAAGGTCAGTTCAACAAGAGTTCGTAAAATAGTTCAAAAAGAGATCCATAAAATAGTTCAAAAAGAGTTCGTCTGGAAATTGGGCAGATCCTGTCATCTCTCCGCTTTGAAGTCCTTGGGCCAGAACAACATCCTTCTGTTGATTCCCATACACGAGAGAAAACAGAAAAGCCTTCATGTGGCTCTCCCCCTTACACTGTGGACTTTTACCAGCCTTCTTCTTGGTAGGTTTCAAAGACAGCTTTTGTCTTCGTACTTGACAGGACTCAATGTAACACAAAGTTTTTTGTGATCATTTAGAAACAATTATTCCAACACTTTGTTTTTAGCAATCAAGAATATTTCAGTTGTTTTTATTCTTCTTAGTGGGGACATTGTTGATTGTCATGTCATGTTTGGATGTACATTGTGGACGCCGTCTTTGCTCCACAGCAAGTTTTCGCTGTCGTCCAGCATTCTGTTTTTGTTTACTTTGTAGCCAGTTCAGTTTTAGTTTCGTTCTGCATAGCCTTACCTAAAACAAAAAATTGGCTCTAGCATGTTTAGCTATTCCTCATCCTGCAGGGATGATATTTGTAAGAAACTCACTTTATTTGTCGCCACGGAGGCGAGAATTAGTGATTTAGAAGCAGCTAAAACACGGCAGACTGCGGATGGACGTTATCCGCTAGCTAGCTAGCCATGTCTTAAAGCACCTCTTCCTGAAGACGTTTCAGTGTTATAACTTCACCTTTATTGTTAGTTTTTAAGCCAAAATGCGTCCGTTGCCCCTTTTCTGTCCACACACCGTGTCTGCTTGTAAGTACTCTGTGATTGTGCGCTGCCGAACATGCTCCTTGATGCTGAGTGCCAAGCAGGGAGGTAATGGGTCCCATTTTTATAGTCTTTGGTATGACTCGGCCGGGGTTTGAACTCACAACCTACCGATCTTCTACGAGTAGACCCGCTATGGTGGTCAAATACATGTCAAATGGTGGTCAAGTACAGTATGTGTCAAGTGGTGGTCAAATATGTGTCAAGTGGTGGTCAAATATGTGTCAAGGGGTGGTCGAATACGTGTCAAGTGGTGGTCAAATAAGTGTCAAACGGTAGTCAAATACATGTCAAGTGGTGGTCAAATACATGTCAAATGGTGGTCAAGTACAGTATGTGTCAAGTGGTGGTCAAATATGTGTCAAGTGGTGGTCAAATATGTGTCAAGGGGTGGTCAAATATGTGTCAAGTGGTAGTAAAATATGTGTCAAATGATGGTCAAATATATGTCAAGTGGTGGTCAAATATGTGTCAAGTGGTGGTCAAATAAGTGTCAAGTGGTGGTCAAATATGTGTCAAGTGGTAGTCAAACACATGTCAAATGGTGGTCAAGTGCAGTATGTATCAAGTGGTGGTCAAATATGTGTAAAGTGGTGGTCAAATACATGTCAAATGGTGGGCAAATATGTGTCAAGTGGTGGTCAAATATTTGTCAAATGGTGGTCAGATACGTGTCAAGTGGTGGTCAGATATGTGTCAAATGGTGGTCAAATATGTGTGAAGTGGTGGTCAAATATGTGTGAAGTGGTGGTCAAATATGTGTCAAGTGGTGCTGAAATATGTGTCAAGTGGCGTTCAAATATGTGTCAAGTGGTGGTCAAGTGGTGGTTTAAGTATGTGTCAAATGGTGGTCAAATATGTGTCAAGTGATGGTCGAATACATGTCAAGTGGTGGTCAAATATGTGTCAAGTGGTGGTCAAATAAGTGTCAAGTGGTGGTCAAATATGTGTCAAGTGATAGTCAAATACATGTCAAATGGTGGTCAAGTACAGTATGTGTGAAGTGGTGGTCAAATATGTGTGAAGTGGTGGTCAAATATGTGTCAAGGGGTGGTCAAATATGTGTCAAGTGGTAGTAAAATACGTGTCAAATGATAGTCAAATATGTGTCAAGTGGTGGTCAAATATGTGTAAAGTGGTGGTCAAATATGTGTCAAGTGGTGGTCAAATATGTGTCAAGTGGTAGTCAAACACATGTCAAATGGTGGTCAAGTGCAGTATGTATCAAGTGGTGGTCAAATATGTGTCAAGGGGTGGTCAAATATGTGTCAAGTGGTAGTAAAATACGTGTCAAATGATGGTCAAATATGTGTCAAGTGGTGGTCAAATATGTGTCAAGTGGTGGTCAAATATGTGTCAAGTGGTAGTCAAACACATGTCAAATGGTGGTCAAGTGCAGTATGTATCAAGTGGTGGTCAAATATGTGTCAAGTGGTGGTCAAATACATGTCAAATGGTGGTCAAATATGTGTCAAGTGGTGGTCAAATATTTGTCAAATGGTGGACAGATACGTGTCAAGTGGTGCTGAAATATGTGTCAAGTGGCGTTCAAACACGTGTCAAGTGGTGGTCAAATATGTGTCAAGCGGTGGTCAAATATGTGTCAAGTGGTGCTGAAATATGTGTCATGTGGCGTTCAAATATGTGTCAAATGGTGGTCAAGTGGTGGTTTAAGTATGTGTCAAATGGTGGTCAAATATGTGTCAAGTGATGGTCGAATACATGTCAAGTGGTGGTCAAATATGTGTCAAGTGGTGGTAAAATATGTGTCAAGTGGTAGTCAAACACATGTCAAATGGTGGTCAAGTGCAGTATGTATCAAGTGGTGGTCAAATATGTGTCAAGTGGTGGTCAAATACATGTCAAATGGTGGGCAAATATGTGTCAAGTGGTGGTCAAATATTTGTCAAATGGTGGTCAGATACGTGTCAAGTGGTGGTCAGATATGTGTCAAATGGTGGTCGAATATGTGTGAAGTGGTGGTCAAATACGTGTCAAGTGGTGGTCAAATATGTGTGAAGTGGTGGTCAAATATGTGTCAAGTGGTGCTGAAATATGTGTCAAGTGGCGTTCAAATATGTGTCAAGTGGTGGTCAAGTGGTGGTTTAAGTATGTGTCAAATGGTGGTCAAATATGTGTCAAGTGATGGTCGAATACATGTCAAGTGGTGGTCAAATATGTGTCAAGTGGTGGTCAAATAAGTGTCAAGTGGTGGTCAAATATGTGTCAAGTGATAGTCAAATACATGTCAAATGGTGGTCAAGTACAGTATGTGTCAAGTGGTGGTCAAATATGTGTGAAGTGGTGGTCAAATATGTGTCAAGTGGTGGTCAAATATGTGTCAAGTGGTGGTCAAATATGTGTCAAGTGGTAGTCAAACACATGTCAAATGGTGGTCAAGTGCAGTATGTATCAAGTGGTGGTCAAATATGTGTCAAGGGGTGGTCAAATATGTGTCAAGGGGTGGTCAAATATGTGTCAAGTGGTAGTAAAATACGTGTCAAATGATGGTCAAATATGTGTCAAGTGGTGGTCAAATATGTGTCAAGTGGTGGTCAAATATGTGTCAAGTGGTAGTCAAACACATGTCAAATGGTGGTCAAGTGCAGCATGTATCAAGTGGTGGTCAAATATGTGTCAAGTGGTGGTCAAATACATGTCAAATGGTGGTCAAATATGTGTCAAGTGGTGGTCAAATATTTGTCAAATGGTGGTCAGATACGTGTCAAGTGGTGCTGAAATATGTGTCAAGTGGCGTTCAAACACGTGTCAAGTGGTGGTCAAATATGTGTCAAGCGGTAGTCAAATATGTGTCAAGTGGTGCTGAAATATGTGTCATGTGGCGTTCAAATATGTGTCAAATGGTGGTCAAGTGGTGGTTTAAGTATGTGTCAAATGGTGGTCAAATATGTGTCAAGTGATGGTCGAATACATGTCAAGTGGTGGTCAAATATGTGTCAAGTGGTGGTAAAATATGTGTCAAATGGTGGTCAAATATGTGTCAAGTTGTGGTCAAATATGTGTCAAGTGGTGCTCAAATTTGTGTCAAGTGGTGTTCAAATATGTGTCAAATGGTGGTCAAATATGTGTCAAATGGTGGTCAAATATGTGTCAAGTGATGGTCAAATACGTGTGAAGTGGTGGTCAAATATGTGTCAAGTGGTGGTCAAATATGTGTCAATTGATGGTCAAATACGTGTCAAATGGTGGTCAAGTACAGTATGTGTGAAGTGGTGGTCAAATATGTGTGAAGTGGTGGTCAAATATGTGTCAAGGGGTGGTCAAATATGTGTCAAGTGGTAGTAAAATACGTGTCAAATGATAGTCAAATATGTGTCAAGTGGTGGTCAAATATGTGTAAAGTGGTGGTCAAATATGTGTCAAGTGGTGGTCAAATATGTGTCAAGTGGTAGTCAAACACATGTCAAATGGTGGTCAAGTGCAGTATGTATCAAGTGGTGGTCAAATATGTGTCAAGGGGTGGTCAAATATGTGTCAAGTGGTAGTAAAATACGTGTCAAATGATGGTCAAATATGTGTCAAGTGGTGGTCAAATATGTGTCAAGTGGTGGTCAAATATGTGTCAAGTGGTAGTCAAACACATGTCAAATGGTGGTCAAGTGCAGTATGTATCAAGTGGTGGTCAAATATGTGTCAAGTGGTGGTCAAATACATGTCAAATGGTGGTCAAATATGTGTCAAGTGGTGGTCAAATATTTGTCAAATGGTGGTCAGATACGTGTCAAGTGGTGCTGAAATATGTGTCAAGTGGCGTTCAAACACGTGTCAAGTGGTGGTCAAATATGTGTCAAGCGGTGGTCAAATATGTGTCAAGTGGTGCTGAAATATGTGTCATGTGGCGTTCAAATATGTGTCAAATGGTGGTCAAGTGGTGGTTTAAGTATGTGTCAAATGGTGGTCAAATATGTGTCAAGTGATGGTCGAATACATGTCAAGTGGTGGTCAAATATGTGTCAAGTGGTGGTAAAATATGTGTCAAGTGGTAGTCAAACACATGTCAAATGGTGGTCAAGTGCAGTATGTATCAAGTGGTGGTCAAATATGTGTCAAGTGGTGGTCAAATACATGTCAAATGGTGGGCAAATATGTGTCAAGTGGTGGTCAAATATTTGTCAAATGGTGGTCAGATACGTGTCAAGTGGTGGTCAGATATGTGTCAAATGGTGGTCAAATATGTGTGAAGTGGTGGTCAAATACGTGTCAAGTGGTGGTCAAATATGTGTGAAGTGGTGGTCAAATATGTGTCAAGTGGTGCTGAAATATGTGTCAAGTGGCGTTCAAATATGTGTCAAGTGGTGGTCAAGTGGTGGTTTAAGTATGTGTCAAATGGTGGTCAAATATGTGTCAAGTGATGGTCGAATACATGTCAAGTGGTGGTCAAATATGTGTCAAGTGGTGGTCAAATAAGTGTCAAGTGGTGGTCAAATATGTGTCAAGTGATAGTCAAATACATGTCAAATGGTGGTCAAGTACAGTATGTGTCAAGTGGTGGTCAAATATGTGTGAAGTGGTGGTCAAATATGTGTCAAGTGGTGGTCAAATATGTGTCAAGTGGTGGTCAAATATGTGTCAAGTGGTAGTCAAACACATGTCAAATGGTGGTCAAGTGCAGTATGTATCAAGTGGTGGTCAAATATGTGTCAAGGGGTGGTCAAATATGTGTCAAGGGGTGGTCAAATATGTGTCAAGTGGTAGTAAAATACGTGTCAAATGATGGTCAAATATGTGTCAAGTGGTGGTCAAATATGTGTCAAGTGGTGGTCAAATATGTGTCAAGTGGTAGTCAAACACATGTCAAATGGTGGTCAAGTGCAGCATGTATCAAGTGGTGGTCAAATATGTGTCAAGTGGTGGTCAAATACATGTCAAATGGTGGTCAAATATGTGTCAAGTGGTGGTCAAATATTTGTCAAATGGTGGTCAGATACGTGTCAAGTGGTGCTGAAATATGTGTCAAGTGGCGTTCAAACACGTGTCAAGTGGTGGTCAAATATGTGTCAAGCGGTAGTCAAATATGTGTCAAGTGGTGCTGAAATATGTGTCATGTGGCGTTCAAATATGTGTCAAATGGTGGTCAAGTGGTGGTTTAAGTATGTGTCAAATGGTGGTCAAATATGTGTCAAGTGATGGTCGAATACATGTCAAGTGGTGGTCAAATATGTGTCAAGTGGTGGTAAAATATGTGTCAAATGGTGGTCAAATATGTGTCAAGTTGTGGTCAAATATGTGTCAAGTGGTGCTCAAATTTGTGTCAAGTGGTGTTCAAATATGTGTCAAATGGTGGTCAAATATGTGTCAAATGGTGGTCAAATATGTGTCAAGTGATGGTCAAATACGTGTGAAGTGGTGGTCAAATATGTGTCAAGTGGTGGTCAAATATGTGTCAATTGATGGTCAAATACGTGTCAAATGGTGGTCAAGTACAGTATGTGTGAAGTGGTGGTCAAATATGTGTGAAGTGGTGGTCAAATATGTGTCAAGGGGTGGTCAAATATGTGTCAAGTGGTAGTAAAATACGTGTCAAATGATAGTCAAATATGTGTCAAGTGGTGGTCAAATATGTGTAAAGTGGTGGTCAAATATGTGTCAAGTGGTGGTCAAATATGTGTCAAGTGGTAGTCAAACACATGTCAAATGGTGGTCAAGTGCAGTATGTATCAAGTGGTGGTCAAATATGTGTCAAGGGGTGGTCAAATATGTGTCAAGTGGTAGTAAAATACGTGTCAAATGATGGTCAAATATGTGTCAAGTGGTGGTCAAATATGTGTCAAGTGGTGGTCAAATATGTGTCAAGTGGTAGTCAAACACATGTCAAATGGTGGTCAAGTGCAGTATGTATCAAGTGGTGGTCAAATATGTGTCAAGTGGTGGTCAAATACATGTCAAATGGTGGTCAAATATGTGTCAAGTGGTGGTCAAATATTTGTCAAATGGTGGTCAGATACGTGTCAAGTGGTGCTGAAATATGTGTCAAGTGGCGTTCAAACACGTGTCAAGTGGTGGTCAAATATGTGTCAAGCGGTGGTCAAATATGTGTCAAGTGGTGCTGAAATATGTGTCATGTGGCGTTCAAATATGTGTCAAATGGTGGTCAAGTGGTGGTTTAAGTATGTGTCAAATGGTGGTCAAATATGTGTCAAGTGATGGTCGAATACATGTCAAGTGGTGGTCAAATATGTGTCAAGTGGTGGTAAAATATGTGTCAAGTGGTAGTCAAACACATGTCAAATGGTGGTCAAGTGCAGTATGTATCAAGTGGTGGTCAAATATGTGTCAAGTGGTGGTCAAATACATGTCAAATGGTGGGCAAATATGTGTCAAGTGGTGGTCAAATATTTGTCAAATGGTGGTCAGATACGTGTCAAGTGGTGGTCAGATATGTGTCAAATGGTGGTCAAATATGTGTGAAGTGGTGGTCAAATACGTGTCAAGTGGTGGTCAAATATGTGTGAAGTGGTGGTCAAATATGTGTCAAGTGGTGCTGAAATATGTGTCAAGTGGCGTTCAAATATGTGTCAAGTGGTGGTCAAGTGGTGGTTTAAGTATGTGTCAAATGGTGGTCAAATATGTGTCAAGTGATGGTCGAATACATGTCAAGTGGTGGTCAAATATGTGTCAAGTGGTGGTCAAATAAGTGTCAAGTGGTGGTCAAATATGTGTCAAGTGATAGTCAAATACATGTCAAATGGTGGTCAAGTACAGTATGTGTCAAGTGGTGGTCAAATATGTGTGAAGTGGTGGTCAAATATGTGTCAAGTGGTGGTCAAATATGTGTCAAGTGGTGGTCAAATATGTGTCAAGTGGTAGTCAAACACATGTCAAATGGTGGTCAAGTGCAGTATGTATCAAGTGGTGGTCAAATATGTGTCAAGGGGTGGTCAAATATGTGTCAAGGGGTGGTCAAATATGTGTCAAGTGGTAGTAAAATACGTGTCAAATGATGGTCAAATATGTGTCAAGTGGTGGTCAAATATGTGTCAAGTGGTGGTCAAATATGTGTCAAGTGGTAGTCAAACACATGTCAAATGGTGGTCAAGTGCAGCATGTATCAAGTGGTGGTCAAATATGTGTCAAGTGGTAGTCAAACACATGTCAAATGGTGGTCAAGTGCAGCATGTATCAAGTGGTGGTCAAATATGTGTCAAGTGGTGGTCAAATACATGTCAAATGGTGGTCAAATATGTGTCAAGTGGTGGTCAAATATTTGTCAAATGGTGGTCAGATACGTGTCAAGTGGTGCTGAAATATGTGTCAAGTGGCGTTCAAACACGTGTCAAGTGGTGGTCAAATATGTGTCAAGCGGTAGTCAAATATGTGTCAAGTGGTGCTGAAATATGTGTCATGTGGCGTTCAAATATGTGTCAAATGGTGGTCAAGTGGTGGTTTAAGTATGTGTCAAATGGTGGTCAAATATGTGTCAAGTGATGGTCGAATACATGTCAAGTGGTGGTCAAATATGTGTCAAGTGGTGGTAAAATATGTGTCAAATGGTGGTCAAATATGTGTCAAGTTGTGGTCAAATATGTGTCAAGTGGTGCTCAAATTTGTGTCAAGTGGTGTTCAAATATGTGTCAAATGGTGGTCAAATATGTGTCAAATGGTGGTCAAATATGTGTCAAGTGATGGTCAAATACGTGTGAAGTGGTGGTCAAATATGTGTCAAGTGGTGGTCAAATATGTGTCAATTGATGGTCAAATACGTGTCAAGTGGTGGTCAAATACGGTATGTGTCAAGTGGTGGTAAAATATGTGTCAAATGGTGCTCAAATATGTATCAAGTGGTGATCAAATATGTGTCAAGTGGTGGTCGTATATGTGTCAAATGGTGCTCAAATATGTGTCAAGTGGTGATCAAATATGTGTCAAGTGATGGTCAAATATGTATCAAGTGGTGGTCAAATATGTGTCAAGTGATGGTCAAATACGTGTCAAGTGGTGGTCAAATACGGTATGTGTCAAGTGATGGTCAAATATGTATCAAGTGGTGATCAAATATGTGTCAAGTGGTGGTCAAATATGTGTCAAATGATGGTCAAATATGAGTCAAGTGGTGGTCAAATATGTGTCAAGTGGTGATCAAATATGTGTCAAGTGGTGATCAAATATGTGTCAAGTGGTGGTCAAATATGTGTCAAGTGATGGTCAAATATGTGTCAAGTGGTGGTCAAATATGTGTCGGGTGGTCAAATTCAATTCAATTTTTGTATTTTTGTTCTTGTTTTTGAACACTGACTTATTGCAGTGCAGGTACTAAGAGGTAAACAAAGAAAGAAAAGGTGGTTTTGCATAATATTGCTTCTTTAAGGGGCTGATTAAAACAAATTCAATGGATGCATTTTTGTAGTTTTTCTTCAACATTTCACAAACGTTTTTCTTCGCATGTTTACTAAACTACCCTTTTTGGTTATTCCAAAGTGTCAAACGTGATAAAACATAATGAGCAAACAAAAACATCAACTGTCCATCACTGTCACACTGCGGCGCTGGCTCGATTGACAGCTGTCAATCCGGGCGATGCGGGTTGACTGAGGGGTTGAGGCGTGGGGCCCAGGGGCCCTCATGTGTCATGAAACAGGGGCCGGGGTGGGGGAAGCGTATGGAAACAGACAAGGTCTGCTGTGGTCCACTGAGCCGCCCGGCAAGACAGGTGGAAGATGGAGGGAAATAGCAAAACACCCCCAGAGGCGCTAAGAAAGCGTTTAAGCCGGTATGGCGTTATATATTTTCCACATTGGATGCAAATGCTGACATACACCCTTCAAGAATAATTCCCTTCTTATTATAAAAGAGGATTTGGTGGGAAATGGAAAGCAGGTGTGCTTTGGGGCTATAATTATGTCCATTTGTGCTTGTAAGAAAAGCTGCGTCAAGGAGGGCCGACACCTACAGTCGCTCCTCTTTCACCGCTCGCGTCCAAACAAGTGAAAGGAAAAGGAGAAAAATGGAAGGCGCCATTAAATGAGGGCCAGCTAAATGGGCTGAATGGATAATACGGCTCCCCTGCAAGAAGCGCCATGTGAGAGTGTCAAAAAGAGAGGGAAACATAGAAGCGCACAAGCAGGGTAGCGCGGGGAAACTATTCATTTGGGAAAGGTTAGAAAATAAGCCGACAGTAGGTAGAAAAGAAAAGAAAAAATGTGGCTGGCGTTGACAGATTTTTTTCTCAGCTGTCACATAACAAACACAATTAAATGGACTGAATTATGTCCTTCATTCAAATTCTACTAAATAATTCTACAAACCCCGTTTCCATATGAGTTGGTGTTAGATGTAAATATAAACGGAATACAATGATTTGCAAATCCTTTTCAAGCCATATTCAGTTGAATATGCTACAAAGACAACATATTTCATGTTCAAACTCATCAACTTTTTTTTTTTTTTTGCAAATAATAATTAACTTAGAATGTCATGGCTGCAACACGTGACAAAGTAGTTGGGAAAGGGCATGTTCACCACTGTGTTACATGGCCTTTCCTTTGAACAACACTCAGTTTTGGTTTGGGAAGTGAGGAGACACATTTTTGAAGTGGAATTCTTTGCCATTCTTGCTTGATGTACAGCTTAAGTTGTTCAACAGTCTCCCTTCTGCTATTGCAGCTGCCACACATTTTCAATGTCTGGACTACAGGCAGGCCAGTCTAGTACCCACACTCTTTTACTATGAAGCCACGTTGATGTAACACGTGGCTTGGCATTGTCTTGCTGAAATAAGCAGGGGCGTCCATGGTAACGTTGCTTGGATGTCAACATATGTTGCTCCAAAAGCTGTATGTACCTTTCAGCATTAATGGTGCCTTCACAGATGTGTAAGTTACCCATGTCTTGACCACTAATACACCCCCATACCATCACACATGCTGCCTTTTACACTTTGCACCTAGAACAATCCGGATGGTTCTTTTCCTCTTTGGTCTGGAGGACACGACGTCCACAGTTTCCAAAAACAATTTGATACGTGGACTCGTCAGACCACAGAACACTTTTCCACTTCACATCAGTCCATCTTAGATGGCAGCGTTTCTGGGTGTTGTTGACAAATTTGGCTTTGCATGGTAGAGTTTTAACTTGCACTTACAGATGTGGCGACGAACTGTAGTTACTGACAGTGGTTTTCTGAAGTGTTCCTGAGCCCACGTGGTGATATCCTTTACACACTGACGTCGCTTTTAGATGCAGTACCGCCTGAGGGATGGAAGGTCACGGGCTTAGCTGCTTACGTGCAGTGATTTCTCCACAGTCTCTGAACCTTTTGATGATATTACGGACCTTAGATGGTGAAATCCTTAAAATTCTCGTTGAGAAATGTTGTTCTTAAACTGTTCAACAATTTGCTCAGGCATTTGTTGACAAAGTGGTGACCCTCGCCCCATCCTTGTTTGTGAATGACTGAGCATTTCATGGAATCTACTTTTATACCCAATCATGGCACCCACCTGTTCCCAATTAGCCTGTTCACCTGTGGGATGTTCCAAATAAGTGTTTGATGAGCACTCCTCAACTTTCTCAGTCTTTTTTGCCACTTGTGCCAGCTTTTTTTGAAACATGTTGCAGGCATCAAATTCCAAATGAGCTAATATTTGCAAAAAAAATAATAGTTTACCAGTTGGAACTTGAAGTATCTTGTCTTTGCAGTCTATTCAATTGAACATACAGTATCATATCATTAAGTAGAGGGACAGGAGGACCACAACAAGTGAGCTAAAGTGAGCTAAAGTGCATATCATTAAGTAGAGGGACAGGAGGACCACAACAAGTGAGCTAAAGTGAGCTAAAGTGCATATCATTAAGTAGAGGGACAGGAGGACCACAACAAGTGAGCTAAAGTGAGCTAAAGTGCATATCATTAAGTAGAGGGACAGGAGGACCACAACAAGTGAGCTAAAGTGAGCTAAAGTGCATATCATTAAGTAGAGGGACAGGAGGACCACAACAAGTGAGCTAAAGTGCATATCATTAAGTAGAGGGACAGGAGGACCACAACAAGTGAGCTAAAGTGAGCTAAAGTGCATATCATTAAGTAGAGGGACAGGAGGACCACAACAAGTGAGCTAAAGTGAGCTAAAGTGCATATCATTAAGTAGAGGGACAGGAGGACCACAACAAGTGAGCTAAAGTGAGCTAAAGTGCATATCATTAAGTAGAGGGACAGGAGGACCACAACAAGTGAGCTAAAGTGAGCTAAAGTGCATATCATTAAGTAGAGAGACAGGAGGACCACAACAAGTGAGCTAAAGTGAGCTAAAGTGCATATCATTAAGTAGAGGGACAGGAGGACCACAACAAGTGAGCTAAAGTGAGCTAAAGTGCATATCATTAAGTAGAGGGACAGGAGGACCACAACAAGTGAGCTAAAGTGAGCTAAAGTGCATATCATTAAGTAGAGGGACAGGAGGACCACAACAAGTGAGCTAAAGTGAGCTAAAGTGCATATCATTAAGTAGAGAGACAGGAGGACCACAACAAGTGAGCTAAAGTGAGCTAAAGTGCATATCATTAAGTAGAGGGACAGGAGGACCACAACAAGTGAGCTAAAGTGAGCTAAAGTGCATATCATTAAGTAGAGAGACAGGAGGACCACAACAAGTGAGCTAAAGTGAGCTAAAGTGCATATCATTAAGTAGAGGGACAGGAGGACCACAACAAGTGAGCTAAAGTGAGCTAAAGTGCATATCATTAAGTAGAGGGACAGGAGGACCACAACAAGTGAGCTAAAGTGAGCTAAAGTGCATATCATTAAGTAGAGGGACAGGAGGACCACAACAAGTGAGCTAAAGTGAGCTAAAGTGCATATCATTAAGTAGAGGGACAGGAGGACCACAACAAGTGAGCTAAAGTGCATATCATTAAGTAGAGGGACAGGAGGACCACAACAAGTGAGCTAAAGTGAGCTAAAGTGCATATCATTAAGTAGAGGGACAGGAGGACCACAACAAGTGAGCTA
>NC_084756.1:24279178-24282425 GCF_033978785.1 Entelurus aequoreus | reverse complement strand
GTCAAGAGGTGGTCAAATACGTGTCAAATGGTGGTCAATATGTGTCAAATGGTGGTCAAATATGTGTCAAATGGTGGTCAAAGTATGTGTCAAATGGTGGTCAAGTATTGTCAAATGGTGTCAAATATGTGTCAAGAGGTGGTCAAATACGTGTCAAATGGTGGTCAAATATGTGTCAAATGGTGGTCAAATATGTGTCAAATGGTGGTCAAATATGTGTCAAATGGTGGTCAAATATGTGTCAAATGGTGGTCAAATATGTGTCAAATGGTGGTCAAATATGTGTCAAATGGTGGTCAAATACGTGTCAAATGGTGGTCAAATATGTGTCAAATGGTGGTCAAATATGTGTCAAATGGTGGTCAAATATGTGTCAAATGGTGGTCAAATATGTGTGAAGAGGTGGTCAAATACGTGTCAAATGGTGGTCAAATATGTGTCAAGAGGTGGTCAAATACGTGTCAAATGGTGGTCAAATATGTGTCAAATGGTGGTCAAATATGTGTCAAATGGTGGTCAAATATGTGTGAAGAGGTGGTCAAATACGTGTCAAATGGTGGTCAAATATGTGTCAAATGGTGGTCAAATATGTGTCAAATGGTGGTCAAATATGTGTCAAATGGTGGTCAAATATGTGTCAAATGGCGGTCAAATATGTGTCAAGAGGTGGTCAAATACGTGTCAAATGGTGGTCAAATATGTGTCAAATGGTGGTCAAATATGTGTCAAATGGTGGTCAAATATGAGTCAAGAGGTGGTCAAATACGTGTCAAATGGTGGTCAAATATGTGTCAAATGGTGGTCAAATATGTGTCAAATGGTGGTCAAATATGTGTCAAATAGTGGTCAAATATGTGTCAAGAGGTGGTCAAATACGTGTCAAATGGTGGTCAAATATGTGTCAAATGGTGGTCAAATATGTGTCAAATGGTGGTCAAATATGTGTCAAATGGTGGTCAAGTATGTGTCAAATGGTGGTCAAATATGTGTCAAGAGGTGGTCAAATACGTGTCAAATGGTGGTCAAATATGTGTCAAATGGTGGTCAAATATGTGTCAAATGGTGGTCAAATATGTGTCAAATGGTGGTCAAATATGTGTCAAATGGTGGTCAAATATGTGTCAAATGGTGGTCAAATATGTGTCAAATGGTGGTCAAATACGTGTCAAATGGTGGTCAAATATGTGTCAAATGGTGGTCAAATATGTGTCAAATGGTGGTCAAATATGTGTCAAATGGTGGTCAAATATGTGTGAAGAGGTGGTCAAATACGTGTCAAATGGTGGTCAAATATGTGTCAAGAGGTGGTCAAATACGTGTTAAATGGTGGTCAAATATGTGTCAAATGGTGGTCAAATATGTGTCAAATGGTGGTCAAATACGTGTCAAATGGTGGTCAAATATGTGTTGACCCATCGTTGTTCCTGTTCTGTAATCCTGTACAATGGATGTCTAATCATGATCGGGTTGGTGGTGAAAATGAAATGTGGTTGTGCTTGTGCAATGACATAAAAGAGCATACCATACCACACCATAGCATCCATTCAGAAATTCATCCATTGATACTGTACATCCATCCATCCATCCATCCATCCATCCATCCATCCATCCATCCATCCATCCATCCATCCATCCATCCATCCATCCATCAAATGCTAACCTGAATGAGTGTAATCCAAGTTACAATTAGAAAATACTGTGAATAAAACGCTGGAAAGACCAGAAATGGTAGAAGCGTGTTGCAGATGGAGTGGATGCGATAGAGTTGTGTGGTGCGTTCAAGAACCCCCCCATCCCCCCATCGCCCCCCAACACTCCGTTAGCTCGCCCCACTGTGAGAGACTATGCTTGGCTTCCTCTGATTCCTTAGTATTCCTCCCCATCTTCCTCCAAAGCCTGGGAGACGACTGAGGCAGACAGCAGCGCTTGTTATAGTCACAGGCCTCAGTCTAAGCGGGGTGTGTGTGTGTGTGTCTGTGTGTGTGTGTGTGTGTGAGCGCTAAATCTGAATGCAACATGTGTGAGTCATTTGTGTATGACTGCTTTAATTGTGTATAAAACCACTAAGACCATCAGTAAAAGAATGATGGCCCAGCTTGAAAAATTCAGAATTGCCCTTAAGGACATTTTCTAATGCTAATGTGATGTGGATATGTGAGTGTATTTATCCCCCGTGTGTGTGTGAGTGTGTGTGTGTGTGTGTGTGTGTGTGTGTGTGTGTGTGTGTGTGTGTGTGTGTGTGTGTGTGTGTGTGTGTGTGTGTGTGTGTGTGTGTGTGTGTGTGTGTGTGTGTGTGTGTGTGTGTGTGTGTGTGTGTGTGTGTGAGTGTGTTGTCAGTGAGAATGAACTGGAGGTCTTAGCTGGTATGGACAATATTGGCAGAAAGACTCCAGTGACTCAAGGAAGCTTAAAAAGTCTCACCCGGGACCTCGGTTGGACGCACACAAGCTCCGCCAACGCTCTCAGGCGTCTATAAATTATTCACCAGGCCTCGCTGATGGGCCCGAGATTCTAATGAGAAAAACGTTGGGAGGGGAGACACTCGGTCGTGTCGGCGCACACGCTGTAAGTGTAAATAGGCAGCGTGACATTGCTAATGTAGAGGGCGTACGCTTGGACCCACGCGTGCGCCTTTTGTGTGTGTGTTTGTAGGGAAACTCATTAGCTTCAGTGTGGCTAGACAAGAAGAATAATTAAGTCTTTGTGTAATTAAGTCTGGGCGGGATAAAAATGTGTTGGTCGCACTGATGGAAGGTAAACATGCTTGTTTTTGCTTAAACAAACTGATTATTGACAAGGGAAATACACAAATTTGGGGGACAGGAAATTAGTATCACTCAGTGGGCTAACGAAACAATATGTAGTTAGCCAAATATAATAACTTCAGGATGAATTGGATGGTACATTGGCGTTAGTGGTGGACCAGCCAGGACCGCCATGATTTAATTGCGACAATGCTGCCTTGAGATATTGTTTAGTAAACGTAAAACTGACTACTTGGAGTTGTCTTCTTTCTTTACTTTTGAATTGAACATTAGTAAAAATGTGTGTTTTCAAATGCGTCTTCGTAACTTTTAATGTAAAAAAAAAGAACATCAATTTACTTTTATTTATACAGAAATGGTTATTTAAATTTCCATTACTTCCAGTGTGGTGAAAAACAAACAGTTGTACACGCCACAGTGGAACCTACACAGTAAACTGGGAAGTTGTTTCTTGCGATTGTATTTGGAAGGTTATTATTTCA
>NC_084756.1:24271678-24274178 GCF_033978785.1 Entelurus aequoreus | reverse complement strand
CTATACAAACCATGGTATGTGAATGCTTCCATTAAAATCTCCTGAGGATTGAGGAAGCCCCTCATGAAACAGGCCTGTAGAGATGAAATAGTCTTGTGATTTTTTTACCACACATACATATATATATATATATATATATATATATATATATATATATATATATATATATATATATATATATATATATATATATATATATATATATATATATATATATATATATATATAGTATATATATATATATATATATATATATATATATATTTATTTTTTTTTTAAATTTTATTATTATTTTTTTAAATATATATATATATTTTTTTTTATTATGAAAAAAAAAAAATTACAAAAAAAAAAATATATATATATATATATATATATATATATATATATATATATATATATATATATATATATATATTTTTTTTTTTTTTTTTTTTTTTTTTAAATTTTATTATTATTATTTTTAAATATATATATATATTTTTTTTTTATTATGAAAAATTTTTTTTTTTTTTTTTTAAATCTTTATATATATATATATATATATATATATATATATATTTTTTTTTTAAAACATTTTATTATTATTTTTTTAAATATATATATATATTTTTTTTTTATTATGAAAAAAAAAAAATTAAAAAAAAAAAATCTATATATATATATATATATATATATATATATATATATATATATTTTAAAATGATTATTATTTTTTAAGTCTACTTTGCAATAAATGGCTCTATATATATAATTTTTTTATTTTTTTATTTTATTTATTTATTTATTTTTTAAGTCTGCTGTGTAATAAACGGCTCATTCATTAATAATACTCTTTGGGGAGTAGCTGATGCCCCAGTTGTATTATGTTCTCTGAGGGGAGGCTCACTGGGCCAAAAGCCGTTAGGAGAAACAAAGTTTAGTGGCATACTTGTTCACTTGTGTGCATCTGAGCAAATAGTGTGTAATCACACTTTGTAGACCTTATCTTTTTAATGCAGATACTGACCCCCGTTTCCTCAAGCTCCATTGCATAATGTCAGCCTGGGACACAGCGACGCAAACTAACAAACAGAGAGACACAAGCGCAGACGACACAAATATGTTGCCGTCCCCCTTTCCTGTCGACTCTTTGCTTGCCGTCCTAACAAGACCACCGAGCACTCGGTGCTGTCTTCCTCTCTGTTACCTTCCAGTCTGGCCGTCATGCTCCCGTGGCTCCACTCCAAAGGTTACGCTGTGTACCCACCGTCACTGCCTGTCACCCCGTCACCATCACACACACACACACACACACACACACACACACACACACACACACACACACACACACACACACACACACACACACACACACACACACACACACACACACACACACACACACACACACACATACACATTCTTGTATTTGTTAACTTCTTGAGACCTCCGAAAAATGCCTACCTCTTTAGGACCAGCCTTTCTAGATGTATAAAGATGTGTATTTACAACATTAATAATATATACATACTATGCACATATAAAACATCTTGTTGTGAAAAATAAATTGGAATTTCACAAGAAAAATGTCACAATTTCACAAAAATAACTTGGATTTTGGCAGTATTATAATAAAAGTCATAATTTTACTCGACAAGTCAAAATTGTACAAGAAAAAACGGAACATTTGTGCAATATTATGATAAAAGTTGGAATTTTACTCAACAACAGTCGCAATTTTACAAGAAAAGGTTAACATTTTGGCGAAAGAGTCGTAATTTTACTCGACAAAAGTCCCCATTTTATAAGAAAACTTTAAAATGTTGGCAATATTATAATAATAATCGGAATTTCACTTGGCAAAATGATGACAGAAGTCATAATTTTACTCAAAAGTCGCTGTTTTACAAAAACAATTAACAACAATTGGCAATATTGTGATAAAAGTCCAAATCTTATAGGACAAATGTCGCCATTTTATAAGAAAACTTTAAAATGTTGGCAATATTATAATAATCATCAGAATTTTACTTGGCAAAATTATGACAAAAGTCATAATTTTACTCAAAGAATGTCACTATTTTACAAAAAAAAAAAAAAAAAAAAAGGGCAATTTTGTGAAAAGTCAAAATTCTATATGACAAATGTCACCATTTTGCATTAAAAAGTAATAATTGTACATAAAAAAGTAATAATTTTATGAGGAAATATTGCAATATTACAGAAACAGAAAGAATTTGAGAAATTGTTACCAATTTTATTTAAAAAAAGTCGACACATTGTGAGAAAAAGACTGCTTTTAGTTTATTTATTTAATTTTTAGTTTGTAATTGGTTTTTAGTCTTCATTATTTACTTCAAGTTATTTCAGTATGTCTCTATATACATATTTATTAGATTTTTTTAAATACATTTTGGCCAAAGCATTGGCATTTCAATTTCTTACACACACTTGTTATTTCATATGTTGACCAGAGGGGGAGCACTTTTAAAAGCGACACACAGTCAATTTGAAAAAT
>NC_084756.1:24196678-24261678 GCF_033978785.1 Entelurus aequoreus | reverse complement strand
TCGGCTGTCTGCTTTCCTGCCGTGACTCAGGTGTTTTCTTCAGTCGGCTGTCTGCTTTCCTGCCGTGACTCAGGTGTTTTCTTCAGTCGGCTGTCTGCTTTCCTGCCGTGACTCAGGTGTTTCCTTCAGTCGGCTGTCTGCTTTCCTGCCGTGACTCAGGTGTTTTCTTCAGTCGGCTGTCTGCTTTCCTGCCGTGACTCAGGTGTTTTCTTCAGTCGGCTGTCTGCTTTCCTGCCGTGACTCAGGTGTTTTCTTCAGTCGGCTGTCTGCTTTCCTGCCGTGACTCAGGTGTTTTCTTCAGTCGGCTGTCTGCTTTCCTGCCGTGACTCAGGTGTTTTCTTCAGTCGGCTGTCTGCTTTCCTGCCGTGACTCAGGTGTTTTCTTCAGTCGGCTGTCTGCTTTCCTGCCGTGACTCAGGTGTTTCCTTCAGTCGGCTGTCTGCTTTCCTGCCGTGACTCAGGTGTTTCCTTCAGTCGGCTGTCTGCTTTCCTGCCGTGACTCAGGTGTTTCCTTCAGTCGGCTGTCTGCTTTCCTGCCGTGACTCAGGTGTTTTCTTCAGTCGGCTGTCTGCTTTCCTGCCGTGACTCAGGTGTTTTCCTCCTAAACGCAGCGAGCTTTACACCGCACTAAAGTTATCTTTCCAATTAAACGCTTGATTTTACCCCCCCACAATGTCAGTGTAACCTCCAAGAGATAATTTATTGTGTTTGTTCACTGATTGCCTAATGTGTGTGCACAGCTCGCCTCGCAGGACACACTCGGGTCACATCCCGGGAGTCTTTTCAATCTCCCAACTCTGAGATGATACAAGGCTGCGTAATTGTGGGAAATTGATGATTTATTTTTATTTATTTTTTTCCATTTGCAATTCTGTTGTCAATCAATCAATCAATCAATGTTTATTTATATAGCCCTAAATCACAAGTGTCTCAAAGGGCTGTACAAGCCACAACCACATCCTCGGTACAGAGCCCACATACGGGCAAGGAAAAACTCACCCCAGTGGGACGTCGGTGAATGACTATGAGAAACCTTGGAGAGGACCACATATGTGGGTAACCCCCCCCCCCCCCCTCTAGTTCTCATCCTCTCACTCATATCATGGGTACACCACTGTGGTGGCATCACAAAAACACACACAAAAGCCAAAGAAAAGGCAAACTACAGTACCAGGTTGACCCAAACATCATCACAAATTGTCGATTAAATCTGATCCTTTCCAAAGTTTTTTTTCTTCTCTTTTTGAGGGTGCACAAGTCCAAGGAAAGGATCTTTCGACTTGCAGCGATTTTTGCGAAGCATCTTTGTGCTGAATCAGTGGAACTATCTTGCAGTGTTTCGACTCAGCCGCAGTCTTTAAACTATATGCAGTTTATTATTTTAAACAGACTTCATTTTGATACATGAATCAAAGAGACCATTAAAAGGGTGTTCGAATAATTGTTTCTAAATGATCACAAAAGCTTTGTATTACATTGAGTTCCTGGCAGGGAGACGGGAACTGTCTTTGTGGCCTACCAGGAGGAAGGCTCGTAAAACTCCACTGTGACTTCAAAGCGGACAGATGGCAGGATCTGCCCAATTTCCAGACGATCTCTTTTTGAAGTATTTTACGAACCCTTTTTTAACTATTTTATGGAACTCTCTTTGAACTATTTTACGACCTCTTCTTTTGAACTGTTCGGTAACCAAAGGCAACACTGTTTACGACCCACTTCCCTCTGGAAGCAGCTGTGGTCAGGTGGGGGGGAGAAAGTCAAATAAAGAAGGAGGAGTGCAATCTTTTGGCAGAGCGTGGGTGACACTGTAAGAGGTTACAGGTCGACACGTTTTCTCCTCAATATTGAGTCCAAATTGAATTCTGCCTCTGTTTGATTCTTTGCCTCTTGTCTTGTTTAATAGATGTCATCAGTGTTTGAACCTGACAAAGGGTAAAAGAAAACACATTTTTGGGTGTAGCAACAGATGATATCATGAATCGGGAATCTCATTGTAAGCTTTTATACTCACAGTCCCACAGAATCCCGCTGGAAACAGTCGCGCAGAGTTGACAGGGTTTAATAATGTTCTCTTTTTTTGGTTTTCAATATATATACAGAATTGACTTTTCAGTCCCTTCGCTCCTTCCTTCTCTCCTGCACCCGGCCGCTCACTGTTAAAGACAACAGATGATCAGTCTAACACGTACCACCTGCGTAAACTAATCATCTGCCAGCCGTGTCTCTCAGTCAGCCCAGGCCACGCCCCCTGTCTGATGGACAGGGGCGCTGACCTTTACTCCAACAGTGCGCTGATCACAACCCTCTCCCACATACCTCCACCGCCAGACTTAGGCCGGGACTACGTCCGGCCGCGCCTACCCCCCCCCCCCCCCCCATGAGAGCGGGAGAGGAAGTCCGCCACGGCCATCTGCGCCCCCGGCCTATGGATCACTCTGAAATGGTAGGGTTGTAAAGCGAGATACCAACGGGTGATCCGGGCATTGGCATCTTTCATGCGGTGGAGCCACTGGAGAGGCCTGTGGACCGAGCAGAGGCTGAACGGGCGTCCCAGCAGGTAGTACCGGAGGGCACCAACCGCCCACCGGATGGCGAGGCACTCCCTCTCCACCGTGCTGTACCGGCTTTCTCTTCTGATAGTTTCCTGCTGATGTACAGCACGGGGCGGTCGTTGCCCTCCTTCTGCTGGGATGAAACAGCTCCCAGCCCTCTGCCCGACGCGTCCACCTGCAAAAAAAATGGGAGGGAAAAATCAGGCATGTGCTCCTCGCAAAGTGCTTTCCTCACCTTCTCGAATGCCTGCTGGCACTGCTCCGTCCACTGGACCAGATCTGGAGCACCTTTTCGGGTGAGGTCAGTTAGTGGGCTGGTCAGTTCCGCAAACCAGGGAATGAACCTCCGGTAGTAGCCCACCAGCCCTAAAAACTGCCTCACCTCCTTTTTCGTCTTCGGGGTCGGGCAGGCCGCAACTGCTGCGGTTTTGTCTATCTGAGGCCGCACCTGACCTTCCCCCAAGTGGTACCCCAGATACTGTACCTCCCTCCGGCCAACCGCGCACTTCGCCGGGTTGGCGGTGAGCCCCGCCCGCCTCAGGGACTCGAGTACCGCTCCCACCCTCTGCACATGCTCCGCCCAGTTGTTCCCCTGGATGATGACATCATCCAGATAGGCGGCAGCATATGCCGCGTGGGGACGCAGCACCCGGTCCATGAGTCTCTGAAATGTGGCAGGCGCACCGAACAAGCCGAACGGAAGGGTCACAAATTGGTATAAACCTTCCGGAGTGGAGAATGCCGTTTTTTCCTTATACTCTGGAGATAAGGGAATCTGCCAGTAGCCCTTAGTCAAATCCAGTGTCGTGAAAAAACGAGCAGTGCCTAACCGGTCCAGGAGCTCGTCGACCCGGGGCATCGGGTAGGCGTCAAAACGTGACACAGCATTTACCTTGCGGTAGTCCACACAGAACCGCACAGACCCATCTTTCTTCCCTACCAGAACTATGGGGCTGCACCATGCACTGTGTGAGTCCTCTATTACCCCCAATTCCAGCATTTCTTTTAATTCCTCCCGAACTACTTTGCGCTTGTGTTCGGGCAGCCTATAGGGCCGAGACCTCACCGTCACGCCTGGGTTGGTCTCTATGTGATGCTGGGTGAGGTTCGTGCGGCCTGGCAGGGGGGAGAACACGTCAGCAAAATGTTGCTGCAAATTGGCCACATCTGCTTTCTGTGACAGCGTCAGATGATTATCACAGCGGAGAGGGAAGGGCCGGGGGGAGGGGGGAACCTCCGGCCCCAGCTCCTCGCTCTCCGCTATCGCCGTCACCATGGAGACAGGCTCTGCTTCCCTCCAACCTTTTAGTAGGTTGAGGTGGTATATTTGTGTCGCTCCACCCCGGTCAGCCCGCCGAACCTCATAATCCACGTCACCTACTCGTCGTGTAACCACAAACGGTCCTTGCCACTTGGCGAGTAATTTGGAGCTGGATGTTGGGAGTAATACAAGTACTTTCTCTCCCGGTGAAAATTGTCTCAGTTGTGTCCCCCTGTTATACAGGCGCTGCTGACGTTCTTGGGCTTGGAGCAAATTCTCACGTGACAAGTGCCCCAATGTGTGGAGTTTTGCTCTCAGGTCCATGACGTACTGAATTTCTTTTTTTACTGGGGCTTGGACCTTCCTCCCAGCTTTCTTTAACTAGGTCCAGTACCCCTTGCGGCTTCCTGCCGAACAACAGCTCAAATGGAGAAAATCCTGTTGAGGCCTGAGGAACCTCCCGCACTGCAAATAACAGGGGATCCAACCATTTATGCCAATTTGGTTTGTCCTCATGTACGAACTTCCGGATCATGGATTTCAAGGTTCTATTCAACCGCTCCACCAGCCCATCAGTCTGTGGGTGGTAAACGCTGGTCCGAATGGATTTGATCCCCAATAATCCGTACAGCTCCTTTAACGTGCGTGACATAAAGGACGTGCCCTGGTCAGTCAAAATCTCTTTCGGGATTCCAACTCGGGAGATAACTTCAAACAGTGCCTGCGCGACACTCTTTGCAGAGATGGAGCGCAGAGGCACTGCTTCGGGATAGCGCGTTGCGTAATCCACCAGGACTAGCGCAAAGCGATATCCCTGGGTGCTCGGATGAAATGGTCCGACGAGGTCCATGCCAATTCGCTCAAATGGGACCTCTATGAGTGGTAATGGCCGCAAAGGGGCTCTAGGGGTGGCCGCGGGGTTGACTAGTTGACAGTCCGGGCAAGCCGCGCACCAGCGGCGCACATCTGCCCGAATGCCTGGCCAATAGAACCGGACCATTATCCGATTGAGTGTTTTATCATACCCCATGTGACCGGCCATCGGGTTAAAATGTTCCGCCTGGAAAATCATTTCCCGACGGCTTTTTGGCACCAACAATTGGGTGATTTCCTCCCCTGTCTGAGTGTCACGACTCACTCTGTATAATCTGTCCCTAATCAATGCAAAGTGAGGGAAATCCCGCGCT
Organism: Entelurus aequoreus; assembly: GCF_033978785.1. NCBI lineage: Eukaryota > Metazoa > Chordata > Actinopteri > Syngnathiformes > Syngnathidae > Entelurus > Entelurus aequoreus. The sequence goes on along the minus strand of NC_084756.1, from coordinate 24,256,679 downwards.
ATCCCCGGGCGAACCCCCTGCCCATCAATTGTTATCACTTGGTCCCAGGTCGCGCGCAGAGTTTCATCCCGAGACTGCTCGAGTGGAAAATCATCCATGGGGCGCCATTGGGGAACCGGGGAAACCTCCTGCGAAGCCCCCCCAGCGTCGGATAATCTCGCGTCGCCGATGAGAACAGCGTGGCTATCCCCTTTTCCTACCGGTCGTGAACGCACCCCTGCGCACTGCTTTATTAACCCGTTAAATCCCACCCAATTGGTTCCCAAGATTAAGGGGTGCGCCAGGCGCGAACTTACAGCCACCTTAACACTATGTTTTTCCTCCTTGAAAATTTTTTCCACCGGCACGATAGGGTACTCGTGAATATCCCCATGCACACATTTAACCCGCACCCGTGTAACCCTTCTCAACGCCCCGGGTCGAACCAGATTCTGGTGGATCATGGACTGCTCGCAGCCCGAATCCACCATCGCCCGGTGTGTACTCCCTTGTATCCTTACCGGTACATAGTACTTCTCTCCTGTTCCGGGGGAGGGCGCCGCAGGGTCGACGACCCGGATCACCTGTCCCACCTCCATGCTCGGACATTCCCGCTGCAGGTGTCCGACCCGCCCACACCTCCAGCACGCCTGCCCAGGCACTCGAGGAGCCATTTGCGGGGGAACGCAGCGTCAGTAGCGGCCGGGGTCTGAGGAGGAGAAAAAACAGTCTGATTATTCCGTAGCCTAGGCCACTGCTGGGTTCCCTCGGCCGGCGGCGCGCGCATCCTGCGCGGCGCTGGAACTGGACGCTCCACCGCCTCCGCGGACTTCTCCTCCTTTTTTTTTTCGCGGTGCACCGCCAGATGGTCCTCCGCTAACGCCACCGCTGCTGCCAAGTCCTGAGGACGGTGATAACGGACCCACGCCGAGGTCCGTGCCGGGATCGCCTCCATAAATTGCTCCAAAATGATTTGTTCCAGTACTTCCTGGATTTTCCCGGTTTGCAGCCATCTCGTCGCCGCATCTCTTAGTTGCTGGCCCAGGGCGAAAGGCCGCTCCTCCGGGCCGAGCCGCATTGCCCGGAACCGGCGCCTGTGATCCTCTTTGGAACCTCCCGTCCGGTCCAGTACCGCACGTCTCACGTCCCGGTACCTCACCCGGGAATCTGGTGGTAGGCTGAGTGCCGCCCGCTGAGCTTCTCCCGCCAGCAGCGGTAGCAGCCGTACTGCCCATTCTTCCTCGGACCACGCGCATGCTCCCGCCGTGGCCTCGAACATGTCCAAAAAAGTCTGCGGGTCCTCTGTCTCCGCCATCCTGTGCATCCCTACGGCCGCCAATGATGGTTTTGCTGCCGCGGGTGCCCCTGCTCCGGTCCTCTCTGTTAAGGCTCGCAGGATTTGGTTCTGCTGGGCGATTTGTCCCTGCATGGCTTCCATCTGCCGGTGATTGGCCGTGGACACTCCCGCCAACAGCTGCCCCAATGCCTCTATCGGGCTTGGTGTCGACATTGTTCCCTTTTTTTTTTTTTTTGATTGGGCGCCAAATGTAAGCTTTTATACTCACAGTCCCACAGAATCCCGCTGGAAACAGTTGCGCAGAGTTGACAGGGTTTAATAATGTTCTCTTTTTTTGGTTTTCAATATATATACAGAATTGACTTTTCAGTCCCTTCGCTCCTTCCTTCTCTCCTGCACCCGGCCGCTCACTGTTAAAGACAACAGATGATCAGTCCAACACGTACTACCTGCGTAAACTAATCATCTGCCAGCCGTGTCTCTCAGTCAGCCCATGCCACGCCCCTTTCTGATGGACAGGGGCGCTGACCTTTACTCCAACAGTGCGCTGATCACAACCCTCTCCCACACTCATGTAAAAAAATCTACAACATAATGTAGCAAGAAACACGTCAATAATGAACAAAGGTGTGGCGAAATTATTCTCTGCATTTGACCCATCACCCTTGATCACCCCCTGGGAGGTGAGGGGAGCAGTGAGCAGCAGCGGTGGCCGCGCCCGGGAATCATTTTTGGTGATTTAACCCCCAATTCCAACCCTTGATGCTGAGTGCCAAGCAGAGAGGTAATGGCTCCCATTTTTTTTTCATAGTCTTTGGTATGACTCGAAAATCCCCTGAAGAGCAGGGAAACCTGCGAAACAGGCTTGTAAGGATGAAATAGCCTCTGTGTTTTTTCCTGACCTAACATGTACAGACCAGCACCTTTGTTTGACTTCACCATCTATCCCCAAACAACCTTTTAGTTGTGTTATCTTGTCAATGCAATCAAAATTCATGCCTCGCTCACATTTTGGTGGCGATCTAAAAAAGCCGGGTCATGGCGAGGCGGCCGGCCTCGCGAGGAGCGTGTCAGAGCATACTTGCCAACCCTCACGAATTTTCCGGGAGACTCCCGAATTTCAGTGCCTCTCCCGAAAATCTCCCGGGACAACCATTCTCCCGAATTTCTCCCGATTTCCAGCCGGATAACTATATTGGGGGCGTGCCTTAAAGGCACTGCCTTTAGCATCGTCTCTCACCTGAAAAGGAGACTATTATATATGTCTCCGTTATCCATAGGTTTATCTGTAACCCATAAACGGTCAGAGAAGCACAAGGCGGCGGCAACGCAGTATTATGGGCCACCTTGCAAGCAACATCCCGTTCTCATTTGCGGATGTTTTCAACAAATCCGTGAAGGATATGTTCCCGGATTCAGAGATCACTCGCCAGTACTCAAATGGCAGAACAAAGGCTACTCAAATAGTGAAAGTTAAGTGTTTATATATATATATATATATATATATATATATATATATATATATATATATATATATATATATATATATATATATATATATATATATATATATATATATATATATATATATATATATATATATATACACATATATGTGTCACAAAAATTGCATGTAAATTATCAAAAAACTTTCCGTTCTGAGTTCCCAATGAACAGACAAGAGGCTGTCTTTGTTGCACCAAGCAAAAGCTTGGAAAAATTCCATTGTGTATGATGGGAGGAGACGGGATGGGGGTTATCTATTGTCATCCAAGACCTGCCCAGGCTGAATACAGGACCAGCCCAAGTCCGAGGCATCTTTTTCTTTTGTGTTAATGTGACCCAAAACAATGACTATTTACATACTCCCCATTCCTTTTAGAAACAGCTGTTGTTACGTAAACAGGGAAAATCCAAATAAAAAGGGGTGGCGTACAATCTTTGGCCAGAGCGTGGGTGACACTGTAAGACAGGGGTGTCCAAACTTTTTCCACTGAGGGCCGCACACAGAAAAATTAAAGCATGTGGGGGCCATTTTGATATTTTTCATTTTCAAACCATAACAAAATATATGCATTTTTTATTTATTTTACCTTTAGGGGTCCCGGGGACCATAAAGGGTCTCAGTCATTAAAATGTTCAAAATAAGTCAGATTATTATTATTTTTTAATTATTTAACGCTTACAGTAAATCTCTATATCAACTTCAAGTTGATATAAAGTAATACAAAATGTTTTATGGCTTTTCTGTCAAAAACAACTTAGTTTTTTTTATAGTAAAACTGAAATATGCAGTATTTAGTAATTAGAACCCTAAAAGATCAATAATGCAGGACACCATTGATTTTAATTCTTTCATATTTTTGAGTAATCACAGTGAAAAGATAAATAAAAAAATCACTAAATATATTTGGGATCCAAAAGGTGCCCCACTCATAAAGTGATACATTTTTATTAGGTTTTTCTTTTACTTTCAACACTTAAGTTACGAGATCAACTTCAGATATATCTGTCCATTTTATGCTGGAGCTATTATTAGGGTCTGCATGTACCCTGTATAAAGGACTCCCTGTGGGAGTCTTTTATACAGGGTACAAAGGAACCTATTGTTATTGTAATGTTTATTATTATTATACCGGCCGCCTCTTCGAGCTGCAATTTGACCCACTTAACATGCTTCAAAACTCACCAAATTTGACACACACATCAGGATCTGCGAAAATTGCAAGTTAATAAAAAAACCAAACCCCAAAAATCTAAATTGCGCTCTAGCGCCCCCTAGGAAAAAACAAAAACAAACTGCCTGTAACTCCCACTAGGAAGGTCGTAGAGACATGAAACAAAAACCTCTATGTAGGTCAGACTTAGACCTACATTTCATTATTTTACATCCTCGGGCAAAAACCAACAGGAAGTTGGCAATTTCCCCTTCAAGACAAAATTGTACTAAAAAAACTAATTTTTGCCTCTTTGAGCTGTAATTTGACCCCCTTAAAATACTTCAAAACTCACCAAAATTCTCACAAACATCAGGACTGCTGGAAATTGCGATCTAAAAAAAAAGCCGAACCCCAAAGCTCGCGCAATTTCGAATAAAACCGAGACAAAACTGCTTTTTAGAGGAAAACTCAGACAAAACTGCTTGTAACTTCGTCTTAGAGACATGAAACAAATACCTCTATGTAGGTCTTGCCTAGACCTACATTTCATAAATTGACATCCTTCAGCAAAAATCAACAGGAAGTTTGCTATCCCTCCTTCAAAACAAAATTTTTGTTAAAACCGGTCACCAAACATCAAACGTTATCTCCTCCGAGGGCGTTTGTCGTTTCGGCTTCAAACTGCTACAGAAGAGAGATTGAACCCTTCTGATTAAAAGTTGTGGACGGCGTTTTGATACGTGCTACCGTTTTGATTTTACGAGCCTTCAAAGACCCGCAGCACTAAAGTTGCTCCGCTGCTGTGATTTTACGCGCCTTCAAAGAAAACAACCACTGTGCCGCGACACCTAGGGCAAAGACACAGACACAACTTCCTCTAACTCCCAGTACGAATATCGTAGAGACACGAAACAAAAACCTCTATGTAGGTCTCACTCAGGACTACCACTGGACAAAAGTATTGGGACACCTAGGACTAGCACCTGCCAAAATGCAGACCCGACCAACGCTGCTTGCAGCTTTAATTTTGTTTGTTTTATGCGCTTTTGTCAAAGACAACTTTGATGTTTTTATATGGCTACTACACAATATATGCAATATTTACCACATAAAACATTTTAAAGTGAAATATTTGAAGTAATTGGAGCCCTGAAAATAATTCAATAAAACATGGATTTTTTTTGTCATTATTTTTTTTTTTGGAGCAATGGCAAAAAAAGAAAAATGTTTTATTTTATTTATTTATTTATTTAAATTTTTAATAAAAAATGTTTATTTATTTATTTATTTATTTTACCTTTAGGGGTCCCGGGGACCATAAAGGGTCTCAGTCATTAAAATGTTAAAAATAAGTCTGATTATTATTTATTTTTTTTGGAGCAATGACAAAAAAAAGAAAAATGAAGAAAGACAAAAGAAAAAAAAAACAGCCTGCATGGCAGCTTTTGTGTCAACATTGCAACTTTTTCTCGTTAGATTTCACCTCATTCCACTTTTTTTAATGTTCTTTTTTTATTTTTACAATAGTATTTCCAGAACGTGTGGCGGGCCAGTAAACAATTAGCTGCGGGCCGCAAATGGCCCCCGGGCCGCACTTTGGACACCCCTGATGTAAGAGGTTACAGGTCGACGGCGTCTCTCCTCAATTGAGTCCAAATTTAATTCTGTCTCTGTTTGATTCTTTGCTTCTTGTCTTGTTTGATAAGATAAGATGTCACCAGTGTTTGAACCTGACAATATACATAAGAAATACTTTAATTTCAGTGAATTTTAGCTTTAATATACTCCTCCCCCTTATGGTGCTCATTAACGGGCTGTGGGGACACATGTTACTGTTCAAATGTCATACAAGTCAATCAGACATAATACGGGACCTTTTTTAAATGTTGCTTGAATTGCTAAATGTGTGAGTTGGGGGGTATGCACTATATTCACATTAGGGCTTGACTAGTGTGTGTGTGTGTGTGTGTGTGTGTGTGTGTGTGTGTGTGTGTGTGTGTGTGTGTGTGTGTGTGTGTGTGTCAGAGAGTAGTGTCCAGTGTATCAGACAGCTGCTGTCATGTTCACGTCGCAGCAGGCGGCTGTGAGTGATGCCATGACATGAACAGCATGGTTTAAGAGCTAAAAGAAGGTCATTGATGTCTCGCCATCTCTTCCTTCTCTCCTCTCCTCTCATGTCATCCTCTCTCTCTCTCTCTTTCTTTCTACTCCAACCTGGTTGTCCCTTTGTCCTTTTCACTCAGGTGGTCTTATTCATAAAAGCTGACTTGATGACACACTAAAGGCGAGTAAGAACTAACTGAAGCAACATGCAAACAAGAACAGATCTGATATAGAAATAATGGACTTTTCGTTGGCTGTTGACCAGAACACCTCCTTTGCCTATCCAGGCTAGGTCGGGGGTCCACACACACACACACACACACACCCACACACACACACACACACACACACACACACACACACACACACACACACACACACACACACACACACACACACACACACACACACACACACACACACACACACACACACACATATATATATATGTGGACTGCCAATATTATCGGCCAATAAATGCTTTAAAACAGCCATACAGGTCACACTGAGGGTGGCGGTATAAACAAGTTTAACACTGTTACAAATATGCGCCACACTGTGAACCCACACCAAACAAGAATGACAAACACATTTCGGGAGAACATCCGCACCGTAACACAACATAAACACAACAGAACAAATACCCAGAATCCCATGAGGCACTAACTCTTCCGGGACGCTACAATATACACCCCCCCCCCCCCCCGCCTCCCCCGCCCACCTCAACCTCCTCATGCTCTCTTATTCAATAATAAATATGGCAGTGCCATGTTGGCATATTTTTTTCCATAACTTGAGTTGATTTATTTGGGAAAGCCTTGTTACATTGTTTAATGCATCCAGCGGGGCATCACAACAAAATTAGGCATAATAATGAGTTCATTCTACGACTGTATATATCAGTATCGGTTGATATCGGAATCGGTAATTAAGAGTTGGACAATATCGGAATATCGGATATCGGCAAAAAAGCCATTATCGGACATCTCTAATATATGTGGGAGAGTGGCTCCAACAGATCCCAGGAACAACATCTGAAGCCTCAGTCCAGAACAGTGCAGTCCTAGGAACAGCCAATATACTGTGCAGAACCCTCAAACTCCCAGGCCTCTGGTAGAGGACCCAAGCTTGAGGATGACACAGATACCACCTCACCGGGGTGAGAAGGAGATTTGTTTGATTTTTTATGTATATATATAGTCAAGGTTTCTGTGGTTGATCTGTTGTACAGTGCTTAATACCGGGGTAGAGCGGGCTATATGTTAGGTCAGGAAAAAACACAGAGGCTATTTCATCCCTACAGGCCTGTCTTGCAGGTTTCCCTGATCTTCAGGGGACACAATCTCCTGAAGAGAAGAGAAACCTGCGAAACAGGCCTGTAGCGATGAAATAGCCCCTGTGTTTTTCGCTGACCTAACATATACACACACACATTATTATACATACATATATATATATATATATATATATATATATATATATATATATATATATATATATATATATATATATATATATATATATATATATATATATATATATATATATATATATATATATACTGTGTATATATACAAGCCTGTTTCGCAGGTTTCCCTGCTCTTCAGGGTTTTTTATCCCCTGAAGAGCAGGGAAACCTGCAAAACAGGCTGTGTTTATATATATATATATATATAATTTATAACCATTTGGCATTCAGCAACTTAAGAACAGCAGGTGGGAACAATTTGGCCGTTTAAGAACACATCATGAATTTGAATGGTCTCCTCTTAGGAAATCACTTAGGAAGAAAAATAAGAGGAAAAGTTAAGAAGTTATTGCTGAATGGGGCCCATTGTGTTCTTCATGGTGTTTTTGATACGGCACCAATTTTGTCCTCAGGGTTTTCAACTAACTTGAAGTGTTTTGCCAAGAGGATTATTCGTAATATGTACGTTTTCATTTTCTATTATTGGCCAAAATAAGACAAAGAAACAATTTTGAAGTTGTCTTTCATTTTTTAATTATTATGCCATGATTTTACAAATCTGGCCCGTGTGGAAGTAGATTTTCTTCCATACGGCCCCTGAGCTAAAATGAGTTCGACACCCCTGATCTACATCAACAATATGATTTGCCCGGGCGGCTGCACAGGACTGATTTTAGAAATAAATAAATAAATAAGTAAAACTCGGACTGCCCACGGGCTGTAGTTTGGGGACCACTGGTCTTGGTGCTATCTAGAAATAGTACACGCTATATTTCTTATCTTTGGTGACACATAGCTGCATCTCATGACTGCCGCAAATGAAAATCTGATTAAATTTGGCCATATCAACCGGCAACATCTGATTACAAACATCTCCATCTGAACCAGTTTACCTGCGTGCCGTTGACTTTTCTGGTTGACCTCTGGGATTGACCGAGAACCACGTTCTGCAGATCTCCCAAGAAAGATCTGGACCGCCGTTGCAATAAATATGAAACAAGTGTGACGAGACCTTGACTACGGGATATAAAACTAAAAGGAAAACTAGTCATGTTCCATAGAGCAGACACGTGTTTGCCAAGAGATACTATCACCTAGACTACGTGCCCTAGAATGGGACTTTTTCGTCAGATTTAGGCCGAGCTATGTCACACGTGGAAGTGGATACTTCATCACAAAGTCTACTTTCATCGACCACATTTTTGGTGCATCACTAGTCAATAGTGCGCAAATAATAATAAAAAGTAATATATGACTAAATATTTAAGATTACGAAGAAATAGCGATTGTTGAAGGACCGGAATTGACGCTCTGGCGTATTTGCTTACATGTGAGTTGAAAAATAAAGCTGACATTGATCCACGCTGATGTCCGTGCCTCATCTACTTAACAGCCATTAAAAGATTTATAAGGCACACTGTCAAGTTTCGAGAAAATGGAAGGATTTTAAGTGCGCCTAATAGTCCGAAAAATACGGTAATTCAGTGTTTTTCAACCTTTTTTTCCACCAAAGGCACATTGAAAAAAATCCCCATGCACACTACCAATAGAAAATGTTAAAACATTTTCAACTCATTTGCTTATATTGAAAATATAAAGTCGTTCTCTTTAGAATTAAGAATTGTTCGATTCAAACCATAACCGTAAACATCCAAATATCACAAATTCTCTTGTCTCAAAGTAAGCCGACAAAGCAATTGGCTACCTGCTGCCACCTACTGATATGGAGGAGTATTTCAAGGTTAAACAGAGACCCAACAACGGCACATTATTTGGGGATTATAATTATTGGTTTACAGAAAACATTTTTCAGAACAATTAGGTGAGATTGCATCATTTCGCACGGCACACCAGACAATATCTCATGTGGTTGAAAAACACTGGGCTAATTAATTCTTCTGAATTTAATTAGAGTAGAGTAGAGTAGAATAATTGTATTGGGGACGGCGTGTTGCGAGGGGGAGAGATGGGGGTTTTCTTTGTGTGCAAAGGAGTTGGTTTTTCCGTTTGAATGTCATATCAACTAGAGTAGCCGATATGAATGTATTGGTTAAACTGATCTCCTAAAGCTTGAGTAAAACTTGAAAATATTCCAATTCTGTCTTGATGGTCCTTCTTACTCAGCATATATGTCATCGAAAAAACTTGGGATTGACCAGTAACTTAGATTCCCTTGGAGGAAGAACTGGTTGACGCAACAATTGATAGATAGATAGATAGATAGATAGATAGATAGATAGATAGATAGATAGATAGATAGATAGATAGATAGATAGATAGATAGATAGATAGATGGATAGATAGTACTTTATTGATTCCTTCAGGAGAGTTCCCTCAGGAAAATTAAAATTCCAGCAGCAGTGAATTCAAAAAGTAAAAAGTAAATAAAGGGGGTATACATGGAAATAAAATAGAAAATATAACAATAAGAATAAAAATGTAGCAGTAAAAATAAGAATATAACAAGAGAAACTAGGCAGTAGTGACCATGTTATGAAAATGTATTGCACTGTTAGTGCACTGTTTTTTGTTGCAGTTTATTCCAGTATTGTTATTGTTTTGACTTATGTAGTAAATAGTAGGGATGGCCCTGGATCCCCCATCTGGAAAGACCAGAATTTGCTCTATGTTCTCCGAGGTATGCTTCTGTGGCGTTATCCCACATTACTTACTGTCTACTTTGTGTTTTGACAAAAGTACCAAATTTGCAAAGTACAAACCTTGACACGAATTGGAGTGATAATTCATTATTTACCGTTGTGAGGGGGCTTACTTAACCTTGGCCAGCGAGTGGAATTAAAATGTGAATTTCAGGTCTGAAGCCCACTCAGTATGCCTTGCCATGCTGTGGAGGCAGGGCAAGACACCAGCACCAGGGAGGGGGTGGGGGGAAACGAGTGTGAGAGCCGAGGATGGAGACGTAAAAAAACCCAAAGTCCTGCAAAGGGAACAGGTGCAGAGGCCACAAATGAAGAGCAGAGTTGTGGGGACACTGTAAGGAGAAGTTTGTCAGGGAGAGATAAAGGGATGGAAGCACAGGTAGCGGAGCTGGGGAGAGAGGAGAGATGACAAATTGTGATTAATAGATGGGGTCCGGGCCGGCAGTGTGGAGAGAAACTCATTAATGGACAGAATTAGGGAGGCTGGGCAACTCAATCTGCACACTGTCACTCGCAATCAGGGCCTCTAATCAGGTTCTGCACACAAACACAAAGCATGTGCCAGAGAGGCCTTGGAAAGCCGTTTAAAAAACAAAAACCCTTCCCCACAATGCAGATGTAAACTGTCCCGAACATTTCAGTTGAGCTGGGAGGAGAATTCTCCTCGTGGCTGCTCAGAAACTGCAGGCGACTGGAAAAGCTTTTAGTGCAGGAAAGGTTAAACACACTTTTATCCTAAATTCAGGCTACAATTTTTTTCCCTACGTTTTGAACCCTGCGGCTTATTAAAGGGTGCGACTAATTCATGGCTTTTTTCTTCCCTGATGGCCATGAAGTAAATCCATTAAACACAATGAGAACAATGAGAAACCTTGGAAGGTCCAGTCCATAGGGAGGTCAGCAGAGTCGGAGCGCGGGGAGGTCACCAACTGATGCTTAGAGGAGTGGTCCACCCCTGGTCCCGACTTTATAATGTGAGGGTCCAGTCCATAGGGAGGATCCTCTTGTATGTAGACAAGTCGGAACGCTTAGATGTCACCAACTGATGCTTAGAGGAGTGGTCCACCCCTGGTCCCGACTTTATAATGTGACTGTCCAGTCCATAGGGAGGTCAGCAGGAAGATCCTCTTGCATGTAGACAAGTCAGAACGCTTAGATGTCACCAACTGATGCATAGAGGAGTGGTCCACCCCTGGTCCCGACTTTATAATGTGACTGTCCAGTCCATAGGGAGGTCAGCAGGAAGATCCTCTTGCATGTAGACAAGTCGGAACGCTTAGATGTCACCAACTGATGCAAAAGGGGTGGTCCACCCCTGGTCCCGACTTTATAATGTGACTGTCCAGTCCATAGGGAGGTCAGCAGGAAGATCCTCTTGCATGTAGACAAGTCAGAACGCTTAGATGTCACCAACTGATGCTTAGAGGAGTGGTCCACCCCTGGTCCCGACTTTATAATGTGACTGTCCAGTCCATAGGGAGGTCAGCAGGAAGATCCTCTTGCATGTAGACAAGTCGGAACGCTTAGATGTCACCAACTGATGCAAAAGGGGTGGTCCACCCCTGGTCCCGACTTTATAATGTGACTGTCCAGTCCATAGGGAGGTCAGCAGGAAGATCCTCTTGCATGTAGACAAGTCGGAACGCTTAGATGTCACCAACTGATGCAAAAGGGGTGGTCCACCCCTGGTCCCGACTTTATAATGTGACTGTCCAGTCCATAGGGAGGTCAGCAGGAAGATCCTCTTGCATGTAGACAAGTCGGAACGCTTAGATGTCACCAACTGATGCATAGAGGAGTGGTCCACCCCTGGTCCCGACTTTATAATGTGACTGTCCAGTCCATAGGGAGGTCAGCAGGAAGATCCTCTTGCATGTAGACAAGTCGGAACGCTTAGATGTCACCAACTGATGCAAAAGGGGTGGTCCACCCCTGGTCCCGACTTTATAATGTGACTGTCCAGTCCATAGGGAGGTCAGCAGGAAGATCCTCTTGCATGTAGACAAGTCGGAACGCTTAGATGTCACCAACTGATGCAAAAGGGGTGGTCCACCCCTGGTCCCGACTTTATAATGTGACTGTCCAGTCCATAGGGAGGTCAGCAGGAAGATCCTCTTGCATGTAGACAAGTCGGAACGCTTAGATGTCACCAACTGATGCAAAAGGGGTGGTCCACCCCTGGTCCCGACTTTATAATGTGACTGTCCAGTCCATAGGGAGGTCAGCAGGAAGATCCTCTTGCATGTAGACAAGTCGGAACGCTTAGATGTCACCAACTGATGCATAGAGGAGTGGTCCACCCCTGGTCCCGACTTTATAATGTGAGGGTCCAGTCCATAAGGAGTTCTCAAAACAAGAATAATTGTGATGGGAGAAATGTGGCCCCTATTACAAATTAGTTTATTAGCCCTGCTTTAGGGGTCGGAACTAGGGATGATGTTCGAAATCGGTTCTCCCGGTTGTTCGATAAGAAAAGAACCGGTTCCATAGACTCCAATCCCTGTTTGAGAACCGGTTCCCGTTATCGAGGCCACTATAGTAAAGAAAAATAGTTGGTTCTTTATTCGAATCCCTGGGAACGAATCCCTTCCTACGTACAGGAAATGCCCTGAGGGACATGCAATGTTATGCCCATTTGATTGTAGACTCTTACTGACACCTTGTGGCGATATGAAAATTCTACGCGTGATTAGTTTGGGCACTTCTGGGTTGAGACAATTGAGAAGTAGACAAGTTGTGTTAGCTTTTACAAGCCTTGGAAAAGATAAGTCTGTAAGTAAACTGTTTAACTTGTTTACTGTATAACCTCAACAGGTATAGTGAGGGCAGAACAGGCAATATGCAATTATTGCCAGGCTTCACTCTCATGTAAGGGGGGAAGAATTGTTGATTGATGACTGTGGTGTTCTTAGTGTCATAGTGTGTGTACTTAGTATGTTCCAATAGCAGCAGAAGTGGACTAATTTTATTTAACATTATATTATTATTTATAAACCTATAGTGATCACAGAGACAGGTTGTTTTTGTGTTACTGTATATATTTGTTTTTCTGAAAAATCCCACTTAATATACTTTGGGTAACAACAGTCAATATATATATATATATATTTTTAGGGGGGTAACAGTCAATATTTATTTATTTATTTTATTTTATTTTTTTCTTATAAAATAAAAGTGAGCTTTTGTTAAACCAAATATTGTGTTTTTTCAATATACAACAACCTATCTGGATTCGATAAGAGAATCGATAAGGAATCGGTTTGATAAGAGGATTCCATAATGGGCTCGAACTCGATAATTTCTTATTAAACATCATCCCTAGTCGGAACAGACCCCTTAGTTCCCCATTGACTCTTATTTGTTCATCTTATCAGGACATTTTGGATCATTTTGAGGGAAGTGTCTAAGAAAAGACTTGTTTACCATTTGAACAGGGTACAAAGACCTGTGTCTATGGACTGAACAAGCGAGGGTACTCTGTGGACTGGAGTCATAGAACGACAGAGATGTCTATTGTCCACAGGACCGATACATCTTCACAATGAAGACATACGTCCGCTGCCACAGGAGCGCATCCGTCGAGCCATGTTGGTTTTAGCTCGCGATGAAGTTCTCTGACCCCAACATTTCCATTATCCTCGCAGACGTCGTTCTCGCCATCCTTGCAAGGCACCACGCTCGCTCCTCCGTGTTTGCTCTCTGACCTGTGATATTGCAGGTCAGCTTAAGCCCTTTCCGCTGCCACTTAATGTGGCCTCGGTTTGTTCCTCGCACCTCCACCATATTTCCCAGAACATCTCTACATGCCCTGACTGGAATTTGGTGAAGGAGATGGGGAAACCTGAAGACATTTCCTTATAATGAGAATAATGATTATTTTTGAGGGGCGGGGGAGCCAAGTGTCAGGTTCAAACACTGATGACATTTACTAAACAAGACAAGAGGCAAATAATTAAACAGAGACAGAATTCAATTTGGACTCAATTGAGGAGACACGCCTGGACACACTGTTCTCTTGTACAGTCTCCAGCACGCTCTGCCAAAAGATTGCATGCCTCCTTCTTTTATTTTGGACCCTCCACGACCACATGGCCACCTTTGTTTCCAAAGGACAAAGGTCACAAAAAGTTCACAGAAAAGGTCGTAAACAATTCACAGGAAAGGTCAGTTCAAAAAGAGTTCGTAAAATAGTTCAAAAAGAGTTCGTAAAATACTTCAAAAAGAGGTCGTCTGGAAATTGGGCAGATCCTGTCATCTCTCCGCTCTGAAGTCCTTGGGCCAGAACAACATCCTTCTGTTGATTACCATACATGAAAGACACAGGAACACCTTCATCTTGCTCCCCCCTACACAGTGGACTTTTACCAGCCTTACTCTCGGTAGGTTTCAAAGACAGCTTTTGTCTTCTTGTCAGGAACTCAATTTAATACAAAGTTTTTGTGATCATTTAGAAACAATTATTCTAACACCAAGCAAGCACCAATTAAATGGATATCAAGTCATTTCAATGGGAGACGTTGATTTGAGACACAAGTGTTTTGAGTTGAGAGCTCCTTCACAGAACCAACTAAGCTTGTAAGTTGGCTGTATTTATACAAAAGCCACAAGCAGTGAAGTTGGCACGTTGTGTAAATGGTAAAGAGAAACAGAATACAATGATTTGCAAATCCTTACATTCAATTGAATAGACTGCAAAGACAAGATATTTAATGTTCACACTGGATAACATAGTTATTTTTTGCAAATATTAGCTTACTTAGAATTTGATGCACAAAATCTTTGTGTAAATAACTCATTTCACAACTTATACATCTGCGACTTATAGTCAGGTGCAGTTAATATAAGGAAGAAAAAAACTTTTTCTCTCAAATTTAGGGAATATATACCCCGGTGTGCTCTGTAGTATAGGACAATAAGATAAATGAGCAACAAAACATCCACCTTTAACGCCTACAACCAGTTGATATATTTTTTATATAAATAAATCTAGCTTAAAGGCCAACTGAAATGACATTTTCTTATTTCAATGGGATAGCAGATCCATTCTGTGTCATACTCAGTGTTGGGTTAGTTACTGAAAACCAGTAATGAGTTATAGTTACTAGTTACTTCATTTCAAAAGTAACTCAGTTACTAACTCAGTTACTTACACCAAAAAGTAATGCGTTACTTTGAAAAGTAACTCTTTAGTTACTTCTTTTTTTCTTTTCTTTTTTAAAAGCTCCCGTTAATGCCCTTTAGCCTTCATTTCAGTACTGGAGGATAATACAATGTGTTGGTCAACTTGACATGCATTTGCATCACTCAACTCTGCTAAGCAATGTGCTCTACATACAACACACAAACAATGTGCTCTACATACAACACACAAACAATGTGCTCTACATACAACACACAAACAATGTGGTCTACATACAACACACAAACAATGTGGTCTACATACAACACACAAACAATGTGCTCTACATACAACACACAAACAATGTGGTCTACATACAACACACAAACAATGTGGTCTACATACAACACACAAACAATGTGGTCTACATACAACACACAAACAATGTGGTCTACATACAACACACAAACAATGTGCTCTACATACAACACACAAACAATGTGGTCTACATACAACACACAAACAATGTGGTCTACATACAACACACAAACAATGTGCTCTACATACAACACACAAACAATGTGGTCTACATACAACACACAAACAATGTGGTCTACATACAACACACAAACAATGTGCTCTACATACAACACACAAACAATGTGGTCTACATACAACACACAAACAATGTGCTCTACATACAACACACAAACAAT
This sequence comes from Entelurus aequoreus, assembly GCF_033978785.1. Classification (NCBI taxonomy): domain Eukaryota; kingdom Metazoa; phylum Chordata; class Actinopteri; order Syngnathiformes; family Syngnathidae; genus Entelurus; species Entelurus aequoreus. Next base: position 24,240,677 of record NC_084756.1, on the reverse strand, counting down.
GTGGTCTACATACAACACACAAACAATGTGGTCTACATACAACACACAAACAATGTGCTCTACATACAACACACAAACAATGTGCTCTACATACGACAGTGAGTGCATGCATGTGCTCTAGCTTGGTGGATGGCTGCGTCCAATAAAGTCACAAAGTTGCAACAAACCGCCGGCCTCGTCATTCACCCTCAGCTGTAAAGACCCACTTCCGGGTAAAGTGAAGGTTGTTAGCCCCGAAGGAAAGTCTCCCCTGCGCTCCTCAACTACGGTATGGGAGTTCTTTTTCCTTTTTCTATTGTGGATCACGGATTTGTATTTGAAACCACCTGGGATACTATATCCTCTTGAAAATGAGAGTCCAGAACGCCAAATGGACATTCACAGTGACTTTTATCTCCACGACAATACATCGGCGAAGCTCATTAGCTACGGAGCTAACGTGATAGCATCAGGCTCAAATGCAGATTGAAACAAAATAAATAAACCCCTGACTGGAAGGATAGACAGTAGATCTACAATACTATTAAACCATGGACATGTAAATACACGGTTAATCATTTCCAGCCTGGCGAAGATTAACAATGCTGTTGCTAACGACGCCATTGAAGCTAACTTAGCAACGGGACCTCACAGAGCTATGATAAAAACATTAGCGCTCCACCTACGCCAGCCAGCCCTCATCTGCTCATCACCACCCGTGGTCACCTGCGTTCCAGCGATCGACGGAAGGACGGAGGACTTCACCCGATCATCCGTGCAGTCGGTGGCTAGCGTCGGCTAGCGCGTCTGCTATCCAAGTCAAAGTCCTCCTGGTTGTGTTGCTACAGCCAGCTGCTAATACACCGATCCCACCTACAGCTTTCTTCTTTGCAGTCTTCATTGTTCCTTAAACAAATTGCAACAGATTCACCAACACAGATGTCCAGAATACTGTGGAATTTTGAGATAAAAACAGAGCTTTTTTGTATTGGATTCAATGGGGTACCAATACTTCTGTTTCAACCATTGACGTCACGTGCAAACGTCATCATACGTAGACGTTTTCAAGCGGAAGTTTAGCGGGAAATGTAAAATGTCACTTTATAAGTGAACCCGGCCGTATTGGCATGTGTTGCAATGTTAAGATGTCATCATTGATATATAAACTATCAGACTGCGTGGTCGCTAGTAGTGGCTTTCAGTAGGCCTTTAATAGGAACCCGCCTTGAAGATTTGACGTCATTAAGTTTGTTCAAATTTCAACCCCTAATCCCATACATGGATGATATACCGCAACATGGTATCGTATATCACCGGGAACACGTCAGGGACTGATATGGTCGCCTCGCATCTCATATATTCATCGGCTTTGTTAATATTTCATGGGGCCCTAAAAAGCCCATTCTCTCTAAATTGTCTTCGCTCCTCGGCAATGTTAATTTGAATTCAGGGAGGCAAGCGTGTATGTCAGCAGTGTGTCAGAGTCCCCAGTAAATGATGTCCGTATAAGTATGCATGTCGCCACGCATGGAGGCCATAAAGGCGCCTGAAGAAGACGGTCGGCCATTGACGAAGAGCAAACTCTGGCACATGTTCACTTGTGTTGATTATTTCCAACTCATTCGGCAAATATAGAGGTTTGCCACTTCTAGGCCAGGAGCGTTTTGTTTTGCAACCTGAAATGCAAATGCGAGTCGAGAGGCGTTCGGCACATGACCCGGGGCGCCGCCGGCTGACAGTACGCATCCCGGGGAGTGATCTATTGATCCATATTCAATATCTGCGAGACACGCCTGCTCTGTAAAGTTGGGGGATGAATAAATGAGGCGCCAGACTGACAAGTCGACTTTTTACCTCAGAGGACTAAACGCTCGCCTGCTTCTTGTGCAAAAGAGTCCCCGCGACTAATTTGTAATCTGTGTTCCGATGACAGCGTGACTGTGATGGCATTACAAAAAACAAGGTGCTGTTTGACGAGGTGCGCTTGTTTTATTCACGCCTCGCATGCCTTGTGAAGTCACGTGAAGAGAAAGGGATGTCAACAGCGATCCATCCTCAATCTCTAACCAGGTCTGATAAACGCAGGCGGTAGTTTAGACACCTGTAGGTAGTGTTTAAGAGTTATTTCTTTTTACATAGCCATGTTTAGAGTAGCTAGTACTTTTCCTTTGTATATTCTACCAGTTTCTTTCGACATTTCAGATGCCTGTTTAGTGTCTTCACCCTTGGAATGTGAAACCAAACCCCCAAATCTTCCTTATCAGTGTTGCGAGGGGGAGAGGGGGGAGAGGGGGGAGAGGGGGGAGATGGGGGCTTTCTTTGTGTGCAAGAAGTTGGATCAACTAGAGTAGCCGATATGAATGTATTGGTTAAGTTGATCTCCTAAAGCTTTAGTAAAACTTGAAAATATTCCAATTTCTGTCTTGATGGTCCTTCTTACTCAGCATATACTGTATGTCATCGAAAGAACTTGGGATTGACCAGTAATTTAGGATTCCCTGGGAGGGAGAGCTGGTCGACGCAATAGTAGGTAGGTCTTTATTGTCGTTGCACAAGTACGACGGAACTTTGTTTTCAGCACAAACCCGTTCAAGATTAGACAAACAAACAGTGTACAGGGTTACTGAACAGGAACGCTGATGGGTCGCCACAAGGCGCCCCCCGTAAAAGATGGGAAAAAGGTCAACGGCTGCAGGAGGATGAGTAAAAAAATCCAATCTAGACCGTGCTCCTAAGGGGGCCCAGTCCAGAGAGGGAAAAAACCTTCATAGCAAAGCACATATACATATTACAACATACAACTTGAGACTTGCAACAGAGGGGAGGGAGTGGGGGCTACGGCTGCAGCTCTTCAGGCGCTGCCCAGCCATCCATCACCCCTAAGGGATTCACGTCAAGGGCATTGGGGTATGTGTGTGTGGCGTATACATTTTGTGGATACATGTGTGTGTGCAAGCCTGCCGCGTGTCTCTGTTCCGCGGCCTTGGTGTTCTTGTCAGTCAGTCCAAAGTCAACAACAACAGGTGTGTGTCCATGAGAGACAAGAAGGGAGTTTGTTGTGTCTTCACCGCACTGTCCTTCGGGAGAGTCCCGAAGCCAGGGAAACAATCCAGGTAAGAATGTTTTCTATGCGAGTGAAAAAAAAATTTGCTTTTCACTCTAAATTGTCTATGACTGGCCCTCAAATTCATCCTGCAGGGCAGACAGTCCGATGTTATCAAAATCACAAGAGTGTCCACAGTTCTGCCCGCATCCTCCGATCATTTGTGGCAGATTTGGGGTACTTTGAAGACTGCCAGCAGCTTCCAATTTGTCAACAAAGCAGAGCAACACTTACTCCAATCAGCAGACGTCCTGTTGTCATAATTCCGAATAGGTAGATATCTTCACCTCCTTGATATGATACCAGTGGCGGGCCGTGCGTTTCCCACCTAGGCCTTCAGTGATGTCCTACTTCGATAATTACCTCTCAAAATACCATAACTTATGTCACCACATGACCATTGCTGTAGAAGTACTATAAAGTGCTATCTATCTATCTATTGTGGAGGATGCATATATGTTTAAGAGTTCTTTCTTTTTACATAGCCATGTTTAGAGTAGCTAGTACTTTTCCTTTGTATATTCTACTAGTTTCTCTTGTGTTCAGAGGTCTGTTTAGTGTCTTAAACCATCGGAATGTGAAATACAACCCCCACTCTTTTCTTATCAGTGTTGCGAGGGGGAGAGATGGGGGCTTTCTTTGTGTGCAAGGAGTTGGCTTTTCCGTTTGAATGCCAGATCAACTAGAGTAGCTGATATGAATGTATTGGTTAAGATGATCTCCTAAAGCTTTAGTAAAACTTGAAAATATTCCAATTCTGTCTTGATGGTCCTTCTTACTCAGCATATATGTCATCGAAAGAACTTGGGATTGACCAGTAATTTAGATTCTCTGGGAGGAAGAACTGGACTGACGCAACACTATCTATCTACAGGAACACATTTACGCCCTACTGCGCATTGGACCACATCACCTGTGTACAAAACAGGTTATTTTCTGGCGCATTTAAAAATCAATTCAAACGCATCAGCAATTAAAACAAAATGGCAAAAAATGTATTAAAAATGAAAACATTAAATATGTGAACTCACAACTTGTAGCACCCATTTCTACGCCGTATAAGCCAGTGGTACCCCTCGTAGTTTGTTGATTCGAGTGGAAATGGCGAGCATTTCATCGCCAGAACAGCTAAGCTGGCTTTCAGGGTTGGCCGACATCGTCTCACAAGATGTAGTTTCTCTTTAAATATCCTTCTTGAAAATGGCCTTGCAAATACACTATATTGTCAAAAGTATTTGGCCACCCAAACCAAATGATCCGAATCAGGTGTCCTAATCACTTGGCCTGGCCACAGGTGTATAAAATCAAGCACTTAGGCATGGAGACTGTTTCTACAAACATTTGTGAAAGAAAGCACGTCGCCACCGGACTCTAGAGCAGTGGAGACGTGTTCTCTGGAGTGATGACTCACGCTTTTCCATCGAGTCTAGGTTTGGAGGTTGCCAGGAGAACGCTACATTTCGGACTGCATTGTGCCGAGTGTGACATTTGGTGGAGGAGGAATTATGCTGTGGGGTTGTTTTTCAGAAGTTGGGCTTGGCCCCTTAGTTCCAGTGAAAGGAACTTTGAATGCTCCAGGATACCAAAACATTTTGGACAATTCCATGTAAGGCTGAAACGACGCGTCGACGTAGTCGACGTCATCGGTTATGTAAATACGTCGATGCCGTTTTTGTGCGTCGACGCGTCGCATAATTACGTCACACTACCGTCATGGCGGAGCGCAAAGCAGACTGTGCGAGCGAGCGGAAAAACGCACGCCAAAAGTCGTCAAAAGTGGGAGTATTTCAATACACAGCCTAATAATGGTGTTGTATGCACACTGTCGAGCGGAAATGGCCTATCATAGCAGCACAACAGCTATGAACGAACATTTGAAAAGAAAACCATCAACCATCAACTAGTCAATCGTCCGCGTTAGCATACGTTGTCATCATTACACAAAAACATGAATGTGTCATTTGTATCTGCTAGGGGTGTAACGGTATGTGTTTTGTATTGAACCGTTTCGGTAAGGGGATTTCGGTTCGGTACGGGGGTGTACCGAACGAGTTTCTAAGCTAAAGCTAACTTTAGCTGCTAAAGTCTTAACGAGTTGCTTTGCTTCTCTGCCTCTGTCTCAGCACGCAGCATTGTCCCACCCATACAACCATCTGATTGGTACACACGCAGCATTGTCCCACCCATACAACCATCTGATTGGTACACACGCAGCATTGTCCCACCCATACAACCATCTGATTGGTACACACGCAGCATTGTCCCACCCATACAACCATCTGATTGGTACACACGAAGCATTATCAGCCAATCAGCAGTGCGTATTCATAGCGCATGTAGTCAGCGCTTCAGCGTGGAGCAGATAGGTGTTTAGCAGGTGAGCATCAGGCAGCGGACTCTCCCCAAATGATAATAAACACCTCCCAGTCAACTACTAGTAACATCACTATGAGCCCGTTGACCTACTAGAAACTTAAACTGCAGCTCAGCTCGCTCGCAGTCCTGGTTTGAGGTGAAGGCTAATTAGCTCTCAGTTCCAGCCACATCGACCCCTTCTGAGCGCCTATTTTCAGCTGCTGGGAATATTGTAAACAAGAAAAGAAGCAAAGCAAGTAGACATGCTAACCTTTCTTCATTACAACTGTTAGTCACTCACTGGAATGAGTAGAATTGGTTCTTGTGTACTGTGTTGGACTGGATGTTTATTTTGCACATTTTAAAAGCAATACTTAATGTTTACAGTGCTCCAGAATATTTAGATTGGCACTTTTTTGTATTGGATGTTTATCTTTATTTTTGCACATTTTAGCAAATAAGCAATACTTTCACTTTTGTTGAAATGTTTACACTGTTGTTACAGAATATTTCGTTTTGCACTTTTTTGTATTGGATGTTTATCTTTATTTTTGCACATTTTAAAGCAAAATAAGCAATACTTTTACTTTTGAAATGCTTATACTATTGCAGAATATTAAGATTTGCACTGGATGTTGACTTTTATATTTGCACATTAAAAAGCAAATAAGCTACTTTTAATTTTGTTGAATGTTAAAAGTTTTAAATGTTTACATTGTTACAAAATATTTTGTCATGTTGTTGTCAATGTTGACTGAGTGGCCATACTTTTTTTTTTTGTAAATAAAAGCCATGCCTTTTGAAAAAACTGGCCTACTTTTATTTTTTCATCTTCATTTTAAATAAAATAAAATAAAAAATAATCGGTAAAAGGAAAAATAATCTATAGATGAATCGAAAAAATAATCTATAGATTAACCGATTAATCGAAAAAATAATCTATAGATTAATCGATAGAAAAATAATCGTTAGCTGCAGCCTTAATTCCATGCTCCCAACCTTGTGGGAACAGTTTGGAGCGGCCCCTTCCTCTTCCAACATGACTGTGCACCCGTGCACAAGGCAAGGTCCATAAAGACATGGATGACAGAGTCTGGTGTGGATGAACTGTGTAATACTCTACCATATCAGTAGGTGGCAGCAGGTACCTAAATTGCTTTGTAAGCGTCGTATCTAATGCTTAAACCAAAAATAAACAAAAGGCGAGTGCCCCTAAAAAAGGCATTGAAGCTTAGGGATGGCTATGGAAAACGAAACTGAAACTGAACTGGCTACAAAGTCAACAAAAACAGAATGTTGGACGACAGCAAAGACTTACAGCGTGAGGAGCAGACGGCGTCCACAAAGCACATCCATACATGACGTGACAATCAGCAATGTCCACACAAAGTATGATAGCGTCCGCACAACTGAAATAGTCTTGATCGCTAAAACAAAGCAGGTGCGGAGAATAGCGCTCATAGGAAGACATGAAACAGCTACAGGAAAATACCAACAAAACAGGAAAAGCCATCAAAATATGTGGGCGGTATAGCTCGGTTGGTAGAGTGGCCGTGCCATCAACCTGAGGGTTGCAGGTTCGATCCCCGCTTCCGCCATCCTAGTCACTGCCGTTGTGTCCTTGGGCAAGACACTTTACCCACCTGCTCCCAGTGCCACCCACACTGGTTTAAATGTAACTTAGATATTGGGTTTCACTATGTAAAGCACTTTGAGTCACTAGAGAAAAGCGCTATATAAATATAATTCACTTCACTTCACTTCACTTCAAAATAGGAGCGCAATACACTAAACACAGGAAAACAGCCAAAAACTCAAAATAAGCCAGAGGGTAATGTGACAGGTCGTGACACTTACTTTGAGACAAGAGCTATAGTGATGCATGCTTGGTTGTGGTTTGAATTCATATCCAACAGTTGCAACAACGACTTTTTACTGTCAATATCAACTACCGACTTTACATTTTTAATGTTTTCTGCTCTGCATTTTTTCAATGAACTAAAACGTGCCTTGACTCCAAAAAGGTTGAAAAACACTGGGCTAGATAAAATGTATCGAATATGCTTTGGTGTCAAATTTGCTCCACAGTCACTTTTATAACACATTTCTGGAGTCTGTCTGGGATGTGCATTGCTGGTCGTGTCACTCTCCCAGTACACAGTGACCGTGTGAGGTGTGACCAGCCAAGGAGATGCCGACCAGGAATTAGTTGAGCAAAGCTTTATTTTCTCAGACTGGAACTGCAGCTTCCAGGAGAAGAGTCTGGGTCTGATGTTACTCTCTTGTTGTCTGCCAGGACAACTTTCACTTAAAGACATTTTGAATGAAGACACTTCCTCTTTGTTGACCTCCTATCAGTGGCGGCTCCTAGAGGATGTTGCAAATGTGATTATACTCCCAAGATTAAAATACAAACTCCTCATCCTTCTAAGATTCCCAATGCCTTTGGGAGATTGTTACAGACGTTACAGCCTGTAACGTACAGGTGTCAAACTCCAGCCCGCCACTTCATTTTTTTTGGCCCTCGAAAGCCTGGAAATAATATGTATCAATAAAGTACCGTAACTTTTCTTACTAAATGTATTCTTTCTTTCTACTCTGGGAGAAAAAAAATATGTACTCCATGTAATCACAAATTATGTTAACTTGTTAAATTGTCTAATTATGCAAAAATCTATTATCTAACATTCAAACCATTTTTTCAATATAAATAAATACTAATAACAATGATTTCAAGATATCCATCAAATTGTGCAATGTAAAAGTAGCAATAGCATGGGAAAAAGTGTGAAATTTATTGTGGCTTTTACAGCATTTTTCTCCAAATGAAAAAAAAAACTGTACGTTTTTACTGTAATAAACTGTGGTGCCGTTTTGGCATTTACAGTAATACACCGAAAAATCTACGGTTGTTGATTTGCGGTAAAAAAAAAATAAAAAAAAACCCAAACTGACAGCTCAGGTGCCAAAATTTTACTGTAAAATTGCATTTTTTTAAATTTACAGTAAAAAAAAACTAATGTAAATTTTACAGTGTAATATTATGGCACCTGAGCTGCCAGTTTGTTTGTTTTGAGGTTTTTTTTCTTTCGCAAATCAACGGGGACGGCATGGCGCAGTTGGGAGAGTGGCCGTGCCAGCAACCTGAGGGTTCCTGGTTCAATCCCCACCTTCTACCAACCTCGTCACGTCCGTTGTGTCCTTGAGCAAGACACTTCACCCTTGCTCCTGATGGGTCGTGGTTAGGGCCTTGAATGGCAGCTCCCGCCATCAGTGTGTGAATGTGTGGGTGAATGGGTGAATGTGGAAATAGTGTCAAAGCGCTTTGAGTACCTTGAAGGTAGAAAAGCGCTATATAAGTATAACCCATTTACCATTTACCATTTTAATTTACAGAAAAATGCTGTAAAAAAACACAATAAATTTCACAATTTTACCATAAAATCTATTGCTACTTTTACATTGCACAAGTGTATTAGTGTATTTTAGTGTATATTCCTGTAAACGAAAAAACAATACTGCTGTTTTTATGTAAAAAAAAAAAAAAAGGCAGCTCAGTTGCCAGAATTTTACTGTAAAATTGACATTAGGTTTTTTATTGTAAATAAAAAATCTGCAATTTGAAAAATCTACTGTTGTTTATTTGCGGTAAAAAAAAAAAAAAAAAAAAACCTGACAGCTCAGGTGCCAAATTTGTACTGTAAAATTGAATTTTTTTCATTTACAGTAAAAAAAAAACTAATGTCAATTTTACAGTAAAATTCTGGCACCTGAGCTGCCAGGTTTTTTTTGCATTTTTGTTTTTTACCGCAAATCAACAACCGTAGATTTTTAAAATTGCAGGTTTTTTATTTACAATAAAAAAACTAATGTCAATTTTACAGTGAAATTCTGGCAACTGAGCTGCCTTTTTTTTATTTATTTTTTTATCATAAAAACAGCAGTACTATTTTTTAATTTACAGGAATATACACTAAAATACACTTATACACTAATGAAATTATTGAAATTTACCATGTTAAAAAAAAATAAAAAAATAAAAAATCTACTAGTAAAATGCATTAAAACATGTGTAATAATAGTATTCCATTTACAGTAATACACCGAAAAATCAACTGAGCTGCCTTTTTTTTTTTTTTACCATAAAAACAGCAGTATTGTTTTTTCATTTACAGGAATATACACTAAAATACACTTATACACTAATGAAATTATTGAAATGTTTTATTTTTAATTTTTTAATTTTTATTTTTTAAAATCTACTGGTAAAATGCATAACATTTTTTGTAATGATAGTATTCCATTTACAGTAATATACTCTAAATTACACTAATACACTAATGAAATTATTGAAACTTACCATGTTTTTTTTTTACATTTTAGTTTTTTTTTAAATCTACTAGTAAAATGCATTAAAAAAATGGTGTAATAATAGTATTCACTGTTAGAATGGGCCTTCTGGGGCCAAACATAACTGCGATGTGGCCCTCAGTGAAAACCACTTTGACACCGGGACTCTGGCACAAGCTCAACTCTTTACCAGCAAATGACCCGAATGGAGAGATCTGGTTGCCATTGACGTGCAAGAGGACAAAAGAAAGAACCAAAGATGGAAGACCATCTCTGGATGAGCTGTAATTGACATCCGGACATGAAGCCAGGGAGTCCTTCATGATGCAATAACCCCCTCCAGAGTTTTGAAACCTGGTTTAGATGAAGCTAATAAGAAATGTACATGCTATAATTTACAGGTGTTTGTTTCTTGAGGCGTTTCCAGATCGCATATAAAATAATCGTGATTTATTTTCGAAAATGTACGCTATTTTAAACCAACATTATATGGATTCACCCGGTCACAACATTAGGTACACCTATTGATTCAAACCTGCATAAAAAACTGCTTTAAGGAGCATTTACGTCACTGCATGTCAGTGTTATTATGTACGCCACGATTATTTGAAAGTAGTACTTTGTCCTACCTTTTTTTTGTGTTTCCTCATAGCGCCTCGCCTGCAATCGCGCTGATCACACTCCCTTTTCCACACCCGCAAACAGAGGCATCCAAAACCGTGTGAAAGCGCAAGACGAAATGCATGAATCTTATGATTTGATTTGTTTTATGTTGTGTTTTTGTCAGTGTTTTATTTATTTTATTTATTTATTTGTTTATTTAGTGTTCTTTGGTGTTTAGTAATAATAGATTTTATTTGTAAAAAGCACTTTATATTGAGTAAACAATCTCAAAGTGCTACAGTGTATTAAAAATAAATTAATAAATAAAATAAAAAAATAATAATAATAATTTAAAAAATAAATAAAAAAAATAAAAAATAAAAAAAAATGAAAAAAAATAATTAAAATTAAAAAAAATTAAAAATAAAATAAAAAAACAATTACAAAAAATAAAATAAAAAATAAAAAATAAATTAAAACAATTTAAAAAATTAAAATAGTGTTTTAGTTCCTGTCCTGTGGTTTTATTTTGGCGGCTCTTCCGTTTTTGTTGGTGTTTTCCCTGTTTGCAATCAAGACTTATTTGATCCTTTTGCTACCTTCGTTGTCGGGACATTGTCATTATCTGTTCACTGGACTACAGAGGAGCCTTTTGATAGTCAGCCCAAATACGCACTACTTTGTGGACGCTGTCTGCTCCACATTTCCCGTGAGTGTTTTGCTGGGTTTCAATTTGTTTGTTTTTTTCTTCATGGTCTGCACTTCCTCGCTTTTTGTTCATTTATCAATAAATATCCATTTTGACTGCACGCTGCTACCTCGTTCGTCTGCATCCTAAAAATGACTGGAGCCTCCTGCGTCTCCTGCTTGTCATCGCTTGACACGTTCAACACGATTATCCAACTTTGTAACAAGTCAGAACATTAAAAATGGATTATTGATCATAGAAAAGCTGTCTTGGGGGCAAAAAGCAGTCGGAAGTTTCTTTTTTTTTAAAATGAAGCATATCCGTCCGTCCCTGAGCGAGGGATGGGAATGGCATATTAAGTGCTGTGTGTGCGCACTACCGACCAACAACCACAGCGCTTGCAAACAAAGCTTGTCGCAGCCTCGCCTTCTCCAGTTATCATGAACCCAATATCATGTATCGCCTCGTGAGATGAGTGTATCCTCACCCGCCTTACAGCACATTCATTTTAGGTGCCAAATGGAGGAACATCTATTTCCAATTGGAAAAATCATGGCACCATGACTTAAAAATAAAGACAACTTAAGAAGGTTTTTTTTGTTTAAAAATGGACCATTCTGAAAATGTACATGTTAGAATAATTGTTTGTAAGTTATCACAAACAACTTTGTGTTGAAATGAGTTCCAGGCAAGAAGACAAAAGCCGTCTTTGAAACCTACCAAGAGTAAGGCTGGAAAAACTCCACTGTGTGGGGGGGGGAGCAAGATGAAGGTGCTCCTGTGGTCTTTCATGTATTAGAATCAAACGGAGAGATATTGTCTTTCCTCAGGACTGTGGAAGCCAGGAGGAGGCAGGACCGGAGTCCCCTCCAGGCGACCCCCTTTTCAACTGTTTTACCAACCTCTTTTTCAACTACTTTCCAAACTCTTTCCTGTGAATTGTTTACGACCTTTTTGTGAACACTTTGCCACCTTTGTCCTTTGGAAACTGTAGTAGAATTTCTGACCTTTGACCTATATTTCCTGTCTGTCAAGAATGTACGCTCTCTTCTATTCTGTGCCATTGAATGAACCGGGTGTGGGACAAAAGTGAATATTAAGTCGTGCCAACCTGTCTACACAATGTTTTGATTGTTTAAGTATGATTAAGGAATCCAAGGATGTTGCAAAAACAAACATGTCGAAGACCACAAGAAAAACAGTGACGCACGAAGAGACAGATAAAAATGGCAGGAGACCGGGACTCGAGAGAGATTGCTTTTTGTGAGTCCTCCGGAGGACGTTTGTGTGTCTGCATGGACAGCTCAATCTGACTTGAGAATGGGTAAATAAACTTTTTGTACTAAATTCACTTTGTTGCTGTTTAAGCTCTGGACAATCCACTACAAAACAAGGAGGCATAAACTTTTAATCAGAAGGGTTCAATCTCTCTCCTGCGCTAATTTGAAGCCGACACGACAAACGCGCTCAGAGGAGATCATGTTTGAAAAAAGGTGACTGTTTTTACTCAACTTTTGTTTTGAAGGGGGGATTGCAAACTTCCTGTGGATTTTTGCTGGGGGTTGTCAGCGTATGAAATCTAGGTCCAAGTGAGACCTAAATAGAGGTCTTTGTTTCATGTCTCTACGACATTCCTACTAGGAGTTAGAGGCAGTTTTGTCTGTGTTTTCTTCCTAGGGGGTGCTAGAGCGCAATTTTGAGTTTTGGGGTTTGGATTTTTGATTAGATCGCAATTTTCGCCAATCCTGATGTGTGTGTCCAATTTGGTAAGCATGTTAAGGGGGTCAAATTACAGCTCAAAGAGGCGGCGGTATAATAATAAAACGCTAGAAATACAATAAGGTCCTCTGTCCCAAAGGGACTCGGTCCCTAAAAATACAAAAATGAGGGGTATTTTATTTGAACCAAGCAAAATTATCTGCCAATAGAACAAGAAAATTTGCCTTGTCAAGACTTTCCAAAACAAGTCAAATTAGCTAACCTGAATGAACCCAAAAATAGCTTAAAATAAGTATATTCTCACTAATAACAAGTGCACTTTTCTTGATAGAAAAAAAAGAGACATTTTTGCTCAATATGTTGGAAACTATTCTTAAGTGAAGTAAATGCTAGTGCCATTATCTTGACATCATGATATGCGCTCGGCATCATGATTTTTTTTTTCATGCTTGAAGTAAGAAATGATGAGTTTAAAAAAGTAGTTTTCTACTTGTGAGTGTTGATGACACAACAGTTGATATTCTAGTTTCAAGCATGTTTTACTCAATATAGCTCATCAAATGTCAGCTAATGTCATGTCTGTGTGATCATGTTTTGTTTTAGTCACGTTCGGTTTGGTTTTTGAACTCTTTGTGCACTTTTGTTTGTTTTGTCACCATAGCAACCCATTAAGTTTTCACCTGTCATGTCACGCACCTGTTTCACGTTTTGAGTCCCGCACCTGTTTTCACTGATCATGTCACTGCTATTTAAGCCGGTCTGTTTGTGTTGTTCGTCCTGGTGACATTATCCGTTCACACATGCTACTTCTGACACCCCTGCTACCTCTGTTTGTCTTCATGCTATCATAGTTCCATGCCAAGTAAGTTTTGTTTATTGTTCATAGTTTCTGCCTGTGTGCAAGTTTTGTTTCATTAGCCGAGTTTGTTCTCCGCCATTGTGCGCGCCTTTTGTTTGCTTCCTTTTTTTGTAGTCTGTTAGTGTTTAAAATAAAAAATTTACTTACATTCACGCCTTGCCCGCGCCAACTTTCCGTTGCATTCCGGGAAAACAAACTCCACGTATTGACAGCAACAAGCTGTAATATCTTACTGACATCATTTAGGACCAAAACCCTAAAAACAAGTAAAACACTCTAACATCAAATCTGCTTAGTGAGAAGAACGATCTTATCAGACAGAAAATAAGCAAATATCACCCTTATTTGAGATATTTCATCTTACTTAGATTGCAGTTTTTGCAGTGTATGATACGCTGTGATGTGTCAGCGTTGGTGACGGCACATGCACAATTACAAGTTCACGCAAGTAAAAAAATAGCAGGAAGTCCTGTGTCAAACATTACAAATTAATTTTCAATTGAAAGGTGTTGACTATCTACGGTAATTGGAGAGGCAATTGGTAATTAGGCCTTATGCAAGCAGTGGTTTGGATTTGTGGAAAGGTCAAATGTGTGTGTGAGTGGCGGCGGAGGCGGGCGAGGATGAGGGGAGGGAAGGAGGGGGAGGGGGAGGAGGAGTAGTCGGATGCTGAGGAGGAGAGACGAGCAGCACAAAAGACAACAAGTGAGGAAACTGTTGCTCTGCACGCCAGCTCGCTCTGCTGCGGAAGTCCGCTTAACTCCCTCGCCAGAATAAAAGCCGTTTATTTTTTATTACATTTTTTTGTAACTTGCTTCGAGAGCCGCCGTGCTGAAAGGACTTTCTTTAGGACTTTTGAAGAACATTTGACGTCTCCTCCTGGACCGCGAGGACCAACTACAGAGTGAGTCGACTTTATTATTACTTAACATGAGAGACATTATTTAATTCAAACTAATTATGGAGACTTAAAAACATTTTTTTTTTTATATATCTAATAAACAATTCCAATTGATACTGTGTTGGCCCTGTGATGAGGTGGCGACTTGTCCAGGGTGTACCCCGCCTACCGCCCGAATGCAGCTGGGATAGGCTCCAGCACCCCTCCCCGCGACCCCGACAAGGACAAGCGGTAGAAAATGGATGGATGGATGAAGGTTAAAGAACGCCTTTAAAGTATGTAAATACTGATGTTATGGCGTATTTTTGTCATTTATCTCAGTATAAATGAACCTCACCAATGCAACCTTATAATCATCATTATAATACATTTAAAAATAATGTTACACTATTTTTTATTTTTTATTTATTTAAATTTTGTATATTGTGTGATTTAAAATTAATTTCCTTTTTCCGTCACTATTAAACACATTTTTGCCAGTTGTTTTTCCACTCCTGTATTTATTAATGTAGGTATTTATTTTTATTATCATTATTATTATGATTATTACTACCATTTTGTATGTATTCATCCCATATCTGCTCATATATTTATTATTTGTATTTTGTTTACTTAAAGGACAATGCTCAGTTACATCCAAAAGATGGCTGCACCAGATTTAGCACCGTGCTAATTTCCATCCTTTTATGGATGGAAATTAAAATTACATTAAAATGAAAATTTTAATAATAAATAATAATGTTTAATAATAAAAAGCGATTTTAAGTACAAAGTACGTGCAGAAAGTGCAAGTTGCAAATCGGTGTGCATTCTTTACAGTGTTTTAGCAGCAGTATATAAAGTTATTTATTAAACTATCAGTAACCATAATCTCACATATTTATGTCTAATTGTCCCTTTTTTTTTTTAAATAACTAAATTGAATTGCTGCGACACAGAAAAGAAGGTATAGGATTAAAAAAGATCCACTTTCGGAAGTGTAAACCTGTTATGTTCATGTAACAAAAACAAACCATAACCTATTTTTATTTCCCCACTTCTAGATTGTGCAGAATTTCCGTCCGGATGGCTTTAAAGCAAAATTCCCCGCGTTTATGAAGAGTAGGCGCGTCCTATTCTGAGTGGAAAACGTCCATCCGAACCCGACGGGGAGAAGCTCCGGGGGGAGGAATAAAGGAGCGGCTGTTTGTGAGCTTCCACTGCCTGGACCGCCGAGAATGTGGTGGGTGAGATGAACTCCAGTGGGAATAGTGTAGACCCCACCTGACAGCTCTCCGCCTCAGCACACAAGAGCGTTGTGGCCCCCGCAGACAAAACAACCCGCGAGGACGTCCGCCGTCCCTTCAAATGTAGCCGAGTGCTCAGATAAATTGAAATAAATGCACTAGCAAAATCTCCCACGTCCTCCCAAACCTATTTGCAGCATTCCGGTCGTGACGTTCCACCAAGACCTCAGACTGGCCGGCACAAGCGTCCCAGCCAAGGGGGAGGAGGACTTCCTCACGCTGGCCGCCTCTCGGCTGAGTCGCAAGAAGCGCGTGATCGGAGCTGGAGTCGGCGTGGCCATGGTCCTGGTCCTGCTGGTGGCCATCCCCCTATTGGTCCACACCACCAAAGGGGGCGGGTCCGGGGGTGTGGGCACGCACTACGAGATGCTCGGGAGCTGCAAGATGGTGTGCGACACGTTCACCCCCCCTCAAGGGGAGCTGGCAGGCGCCTCCCCGCAGCCCCCGGATTTGGCAAACCGCAGGGGCAAACCGGGTTTCAGAGGAACCGCGGGACTCCCTGGTCCCCCGGGTCCGAAGGGCTCTCCTGGAGAGCCGGGGAAGCCCGGTCCGCCTGGTCCGCCCGGGCCCGGACCCGGTGGCTACGGCCCGTCCTTGTACACGCCCAAGATCGCCTTCTACGCCGGCCTGCGGAAGCAACACGAAGGCAGCGAGGTCCTGAAGTTCGACGACGTGGTGACCAACGTTGGGAACTACTACGAGCCCAGTACGGGCAAGTTCACCTGCCCTCTGCCTGGCATCTACTACTTCACCTACCACGTACTCATGAGAGGAGGGGATGGCACCAGCATGTGGGCTGACCTCAAGAAGAACGGGCAGGTGAGTATGCAGCTCATCACAATTAATCGTGTAAAACCGCAGATGAATCGCACATTTGTTTGGACCACACATGCACCTTTACCTTAAAGAATCAGAATCGGAATACTTTTATTGTCATTGTATGGAACAAATTAAATTGGACAACTATCCAGCTCAGTGCTTTTAAAACAAACCTACATAAAATAGTCTTAAGACAACAACAATAATAAAACAATTAAAATTGAAAAACATAATAAAATGTTAAAAACATATTGCACAGTAGATCTCTATCAGAGGTAAGCAAGTAATAAAGTGGTGAGTGTTCAGGTAAGTGCAGAGTTTAGGCCAATAACAGCTGTTTTACAGTCTATTTGTCATGCTTTGATGGTCTTATAGCGCCTCCCTGAGGGCAAGAGTTCCAGCCAGTGGTGACCTGGGTGGGATGAGTCCCTGAGGATGCTGTTTGCTCTCCTGTTGCAGTGTCTCTTATACAGGTCGTCTAGAGAAAAGCAGGTTGCTTCAGGGCAGGGGTGTCCAAACCTTTTGACTTAGGGGCCGCATTGGGCTAAGAACGTTTGGCCAGGGGCCCAAAGCGGACTGCATGTAAAGTAACTATCTGTCCCCGGGGTCAGCAACCCAAAATGTTGAAATATTGGACCAAAAATACAAAATAAATCTGTCTGGAGTCGCAAACAATGAAAAGCCTTATATAAGTCTTAAGGCAACACATTATGTAAGTGTCTATATTAGCCTACTATCAAAATGACTATTAGTAAAACGGAGATAACTCCTGGAAATGACTAACTTATATCGGTCAAAGGTATACATGTGTGTGTCCAAGTTAAAGGAAACGTCTTCCTCTAATGGATATATTACAATCTTTACAAGCTGGGTAACGTTTGCTGTGGTCTGGAACAACATGGCACACAAGCAACTATCTGAAATGCAGCCAATATTACATGCAGATAATGTGTCATGAGACATGCAAATATAAATAAAATACACAGAGGACATAAGTAAAGGAAATTAAATGAGCTCAAATATAGCTACAAACGAGGCATGATGATGCAATATGTACATACAGCTAGGCTAAATAGCATGTTGGCATCGATTAGCTTTCAGTCGTGCAGTGACCAAATATGCCCGATTACGGGAGAGCAGAGCTCGTCTTACAGCATAGCGTTTCGACTCGTAAGGATTCTTCATTCGTCACTCCTAGCAACGTTTGTAAGTTTTACAATATAACTAAAACTGTTCATACTTACTAAAGCGTCCCATGTGTGATGTCTGTAGGAGTGTTTTCATGCATTATTGTACGTGCTATCGTAATGTAACGACGCTAGCGTCGTTAGCATTAGCTAGTATGCTAACACGTTTGCGAGTGTCTGTGTTAGTATTATTAACTTACAATGACATTATTTTTGTATCGTTTCAGTTTCACAAATTCCTCAGTAAATTCACCAAAACGTCACCGTGGATTTATTGAGTCTGTTTAGCTGATTGGAGAGCTAGCTTCCACAGCTAGTGGGTCCGTGACGATGACTTCTGTTTTGTTTGATCAGCCGTTTTATTGCCGTGTTACAGCCATCGTTTGGAAACAATTAAATAAACATTCACAGATTATTTCTGTGTAAATAACTCATTTCACAACGTATGAATTTTGTATTTGCGGCTTATAGTCTGGTGTGGTTAATATATAGAAAAATATGTTTTTCTATTCAAACTTAGTGGGTGCAACCTATATCTCGGTGTACTCTACAGTCCGGAAAATACGGCAATATACTTCACCTCATGGGGTAGTCGTCTTTAACTTTTTTTGGATACAGTTTGTTCATCCAGACCTCAATTACATTTGTCCAAGAGACAGATTTTTTCTCAGTAGACACTATAAGAGTTTACATTTTTTAAATTTTTTTAAAATAATAATAATATAATATTTGGAATTATTTTAATTATCAATAATATTTGACTCCAGTTGAGGTCCTTTTTGAAGAGTTTTCACTTCAAACACTGTAAAATGGACATACAGATATAAAGTATGATACAATATAACTTAAATGAGATTTAAAAAAATAACGTGTGACATTCCAACATAAAATAAATGCATCAAAATACAGAATTAGAATTAAAATAATCATATAACATGTCATTAGTCACTTCAATTAAAAATCTGTTTATAGGTTTTCCTTTACTTCAGAGTAAATAGAGATTAGCTGATAGGATTATCAATAAATGATAAATAAATAAATGGGTTATACTTGTATAGTGCTTTTCTACCTTCAAGGTACTCAAAGCGCTTTGACACTATTTCCACATTCACACACACATTCACACACACATTCACACACTGATGGCAGGAGCTGCCATGCAAGGCCCTAACCAGCACCCATCAGGAGCAAGGGTGACGTGTCTTGCCCAAGGACACAATGGACGTGACTAGGATGGTAGAAGGTGGGGATTGAACCCCAGTAACCAGCAACCCTCCCATTGCTGGCACAGCCACTCTACCAACTTTGCCAATTCATAATAATGCATACATACAATATAATAGTATTATTTTTTATTATTATTATTATCATTATTATTTTATTATTATTTTATTATTTTATTATTATGATTTTTATAATATTTATTATATTTTTATAAATAATATAATTATTATTTTGATTATCAATAATAATTGGTTGTCAATAAAGACTCCAGTTGAGGTCCTTTTTGAAGAGTTTTCACTTCAAGCACTGCAAAATGGACATACAGATATAAAGTACGATAAGATATAACTTTCATGGGATAAAAAATAACGTGTGACATTCCAACATAAAATAAATGCATCAAAATACAGAGTTAAAATTAAAATAATCATATAACATGTCATTAGTCACTTGAATTTAAAGTCTGTTTAAAGATTTTCCTTTACTTCAGAGTAAGTACAGATGATCTGATAGGATTATCAATACAATTCATAATAATGCATACATAAAATATAATATTATTATTTTTATTATTATTATTATTATTATTATTATTATTTTTAAATTATTTTATCATTATTATTTTTATTTTTATAATATTTATAATTATTTTTATAAATAATAACATTATTGTTTTGATTATCAATAATAATTGGTTGTCAATAAAGACTCCAGTTGAGGTCCTTTTTGAAGAGTTTTCACTTCAAACACTGCAAAATGGACATACAGATATAAAGAATGATAAGATATAACTTACATGGGATAAAAAAAAATTACTTGTGACATTCCAACATAAAATAAATGCGTCAAAATACAGAATTAGAATTAAAATAATCATATAACATGTCATTAGTCACTTGAATTTAAATCTGTTTAGAGGGTTTCCTTTACTTCAGAGTAAGTACAGATTAGCTGATAGGATTATCAATACAATTCATAATAATGCATACATACAATATTATTTTTATTATTATTATTATTATTATTATTTTTATTATTATTATTATTATTATTATTATTATTATTATTATTATTATTATTATCATTATTATTATTGTCGCTAATCTCGAAACCGGTCCTGGCACACCCCGCTTCGCTGCAGGTCCGCAGTCCACGCCCCCCCACAATAACGGTATTATTTGTATAATATTAGAAGTGCGTTTATACAGTAATTCTCCCACTGTGTTTAAACATTAGTGGCACCTCCATTTCTAACTTTAATGGCGGGTCTTTGAACGCACCACAGCTATGCTTAATCGGATGCAAAAGTGAAACTTGTACATAACCTTCTCCTATGCTGCTAAAATACATATTTATCATATTTTACCTTTCTTCCATCACCTCATCCTTGTTCTAAAATGTCGGTGCTGTGTGTGAATGAATATAGGCGAGCTTTGATGTTGTTATAACGTCTGTGTTAAGGGAAGTGTTCCAAATGAGGTCTGCTGTGGAACGAACCATTTTGTATTCTCAATAGGGGGAGTGGGAGTAGTCTTAGACATTCCTAATTAACTTTAACAGTTGTATTCATCTTATATTAACAGTTATGACATGCACCTGGGGATGGGCTGATTAGCCAAACCGTAAGGGACAAGCGGTAGAAAATGGATGGATGTTCTTCTTTTTTATAAACTACATACTGTATTTTTTGGACTATCGGCCGCAACCACTAAATTTTAGGGGAAAAAATATTTTCCATATATTAGCCTCACCAAACTATAAGTCGCAGATACATATGTTACGCAATGAGTTATTTACACGGAAATATTTTGTAAATGTGTATTCAGCTCCTTAATTGTTTCCAAACGGTGACTGTAACACGGCAGTAAAACGGCGGATCAGACAAAACAGAAGTCATCGTCATGGACCGGCTAGCTGCGCAAGCTAGCTCTCCACTCAGCTAAACAGACTCTGTAACTCCACTGTGACGTCTTGGGGAATTTACTAAGGAATTTGTGAAACTGAAACAACACAAAAAAATGCCAATGTAAGTTAATAATGCTAACGCAGACACTCGTAAATGTGTTAGCATATTAGCTAATGCTAACTACGCTAGCTTTAGTATATTACGATAGCACGTGCAAATATACAAGAGAATAATTCTACAGACATGTCACACGGGACGGTTTAGTAAGAAAGAACAGTTTTAGTTATATTGTAAAACTTACAAACGTTGCTTGGAGTGACGAAGGAAGAATCCGTACGGGGAAAAAACGATATGGACGTCTAGAAAACTGAATGGCACTTCGACTTCCGGTTGAAAGCACTAAATGGAAGGACACTGCAACATCTGTAGTGAGCGAACTTGTCCAAAAGATGGCGTCAAAGCACAAACAATAACACACTTTCTTAGTGTATTTGCTTGGGTTTAATGAAAAGTATTGAACACAAAACGTTTTGGCTGTTATCGAAGACAAATTCATAAATTAGTTTAGCAAAGTTTCATAAGCCGCAAAAAAACTTCAAACTTTACTAAAGCCCAGGCTCCCCGGTAAAACATCCCCACTCAACGCCCCCACTTACACTCTCTCACACACACACACACACACACACACACACACACACACACACACACACACACACACACACACACACACACACACACACACACACACATGCACACACACACAAACACACACACACATTCTTGTATTTGTTACCTTCTTGAGACCTGAGAAAAATGCCTCCCTCTTTAGGACCAGCCTTTCTAGATATATAAAGATTTGCATTTACAAGATTAATAATAAATACATACTATGCAAATATAAAAACGCTTGTTGTGATAAATTAGTTGGAATTCCACAAAAAAAAGGTCGCAATTTCACAAGAAAAACGGAGAATTTTGGCAGTATTGTAATAAAAGCCGTAATTTTATTCAACGCAAATCAAAATCCGCAATTTTACAAGAAAAGCTTAAAATTGTGACAATTTTATGAAAAGTCCAAATTTTACTTGACAAAAGTCACTATAAGAAAACTTAAACATTTTGGCAATGTTATAGTATTAATCTGAATTTTACTAGGCAAAATGATGACAAAAGTCAGAATTTTACTCAAAAAAGGTCACTATTTTACAAAAAAAATAAAAAAATGGCAATAATGTGATAAAAGTCTGAATTTTTTTATGACAAATGTCACCATTTTGCATTAAAAGGAATAATTTTACATTAAAAAAAGTAATAATTTTACGAGAAAACATTGCAATAATACAGAAACAGAAAGAATATGAGAAATTGTGTTAAGATCCGCTGCCCGTATCATGGTCTGTTAGTTTTGGACTCCCTTAGTTCCTGTTTATGCACCTCTGAGTTTGTTACCATGGCTACATATTATTTTCACCTGCCTCTTGTGTTCGGGACGCGCACCTGTTGGTAATAAAGAGACATTATTTAAGCCTGCCTTTGCCAGTCAGTCGGTCGGGCTTCTTTGTTTGCTTTACACAACTGCTACGTTCAATGTTTTCTAGTTCCCTGTGCATGTCTTATGCTAAGTCCCGTCTTAGTGTTTTCCTTGTGAGCTATTCCGCTAGCTTTCCTTGTGTTAGGCACGCTTCGTTTGGTTTGTTCCTGTCTTCGTTTTGTGATTTATGAGAATAAATCATGTAAGTCCTGTCCGGAGTCGTCCGTTTGCATCCCGGGAGAACAAACCTCGCAGCAACATGCGACCCCGTCGTAAAAATTGTTCCCAATTTTATAAGAAAAAAGTCGACACATTGTGAGAAAAACACTGCTTTTAGTTAATTAATTTTTTTAATTTTTTTATTTTTGTAATTGGATTTTAATCTTCATTATTTACTTCAAGTTATTACAGTATGTCTCTATATACATATTTATTTTATTAATTTTGGCCAAAGGGGGCGCATTTCAATTTCTTACACACACTTGTTATTTCATATGTTGGCCAGAGGGAGAGCACTTTTAAAATCGACACACAGTCAATTTGAAAAATCCCTCCTTTTTGAGACCACTCTAATTTTGATGGATTTCACCAGCAGGGGTGCAAATGAGACGTTTTCTGTATTGGGGCCTGATATCGGTCCTAAGTTGTTCACAGGTCCTCATATGGAAAGTATTTTTTCTTGTTGATGTCTCAAGAAGGGTAGAAATACAAGAACACACACACACACATGCACACACATGCACACACATGCGCGCACACACACACGTTCTTGTATTTCTTACCTCCTTGAGACCTGACAAAAATGCCTACTCCTTTAGGACCACCCTTTCTAGATATATAAAGATTTGTATTTACAACATGAATAATATATACTGTACATACTATGCAAAAGACAAAAACGCTTGTTGTGAAAAATGAGTTGGAATTTCACAAGAAAAAGGTCGCAATTTCACAAGAAAAACTTAGAATTTTGGCAGTGTTATAATAAAAGTCGTAATTTTATTCAACCCAAGTCAAAATTGGCAATTTTACAAGAAAAGCTTAAAATGTTGACAATTTTATAAAAAGTCCAAATTTTACTCGACAAAAGTCACTATAAGAAAACTTTACCACTTTGGCAATATTATTATAATAATCTGAATTTTACTTGGCAAAATGATGACAAAAGTCAGAATTTTACTCAAAAAATTTCACTATTTTATAAAAAACAAAAAATGGCAATATTGTGATAAAAGTCTGAATTTTATATGACATATGTCACCATTTTGCAATAAAAAGTAATACTTTTACGAGAAAATATTGCAATATTACAGAAACAGAAAGAATATGAGAAATTTTATTAGAAAAAAAGTCGACACATTGTGAGAAAAAGACTGCTTTTAGTTAATTTATATTTTTTTGAATTTTTTGTTTGTAATTGGATTTTAATCTTCATTATTTACTTCAAGTTATTACAGTATGTCTCTATATACATATTTTAGTAAATAATTTTGGCCAAAGGGGGCACATTTCAATTTCTTACACACACTTGTTATTTCATATGTTGACCAGAGGGGGGATCACTTTTAATAGCGACACACAGTCAATTTGAAAAATCCCTCCTTTTTGGGACCACCCTCATTTTGATAGATTTCACCAGCAGGGGTGCAAATGAGACGTTTTCTGTATTGGGACCATGATTTTGGTCCTAAGTTGTTCACAGGTCCTCATATGGAAAGTACTTTTTCTTGTTGATGTCTCAAGAAGGGTAGAAATACAAGAACACACACACATGAGCAAAAGTTTGTAACTTCGAGGCATGTTTTTTCTAAAAGTTTTGATAGAGTTTTGAATTGTACAACTTTAGGGTTATTGAACTTAATAAGTTAAACCTCAAATGGATGAAAAAGTCCTTCACCCAGATAAGTTGCTTCTTGACAATCAATAAAAGAAACACTGACCAACTGATAAAGAAAGAGCCTGGGAACCATTTTGCAGTTCCAACTTTAATTTTAGAAAGGCTAAGCACAAGGACACAAGTATTTCTAAAAAGAAGTGATGTATATTTCATACACTGAATTTTTTACATTGAATTATTTTACACTGATTTTTTTACACTGATATTTCCTATACTGATTTTTTTTACATTGAATTTTTGTACACTGAATTTTTTTACACTGAATATTTATACACTGAATTTTATACACTGAATTTTTCACATTGAATTGCTATACGCTGTATTTTTATACACTTAATTTTTTTACACTAAATAATTTTACACTGAATTTTCATACAATGCATTTTTCACATTGAATTGCTATACGCTGAATTTTTATACACTGAATTTTTTTTACACTAAATATTTTTACACTGAATTATCATACACTGAATTTTTCACATTGAATTGCTATATGCTGAATTTCTATACACTGAATTTTTTTACACTAAATATTTTTACACTGAATTTTCATACACTGAATTTTTTCACATTCAATTGCTATACGCAGAATTTTTATACACTGAATTTTTTATACAAAATATTTTTACACATAATTTTCATACACTAAATTTTTCACATTGAATTGCTATACGCTGAATTTTTATACACTGAATTTTTATACACTGAATATTTTTTACACTGAATATTTATACACTGAATTTTTCACATTGAATTGCTATACGCTGAATTTTTTTACACTAAATATTTTTACACTGAATTTTCATACACTGAATTTTTCACATTGAATTGCTACACGCTGAATTTTTATACACTGAATTTTTTGGCACTAAATATTTTTACACAAAATTTTTATACACTGAATTTTTCACATTGAATTGCTATACGCTGAATTTTCATACACTGAATTTTTTTACATAGAATGTTTTTTACACTGAATTTTTTCACACTGATTTTCTCACAGTGAATATTTATACACTTATTTATTTTTTTACACTGAACTTTTTAACACTTTTTGCTAACACATTTTTTTCCCCAATGAAATTGTCAGCATAATTTGATGTAAAAAAAATTCAGTTCACAAAATTCAAACGCCAAAAATTCAGTTATCTAGGGGTGTGGGAAAAAAACGATTCAAATTTGAATCGTGATTCTCACATTGTGCGATTCAGAATCGATTCTCATTTTTAAAAAATAGATTTCTTTTTTTAATTTTTCAATTTTTTAAAATAATTTTTCAATTTTTTTTTTTTAATTTTTAAACACTTTTTGCTAACACATTTTTTTCTTAATGAAATCGTCAGCATAATTTGATGTAAAAAAAAATTCGGTTCACAAAATTCAAACGCCAAAAATTCAGTTACATAAATACTAGGGGTGTGGGAAAAAATCGATTCGAATTCGAATTGCGATTCTCACGTTGTGCGATTCAGAATCGATTCTCATTTTTAAAAAATCGATTTATTTTTTTAATTTTTTTAATTTTTGAAATGTTTTTACTTTTTTTATTTATTTATTTATTTAAATTTTTAAACACTTTTTGCTAACACATTTTTTTGTCAATGAAATTGTCAGCATAATTTGATGTAAAAAAAAAATTCAGCTCACAAAATTCAAACGCCAAAAATTCAGTTACATAAATCCTAGGGGTGTGGGAAAAAATCGATTCGAATTCGAATTCGAATCGCGATTCTCACGTTGTGCGATTCAGAATCGATTCTCATTTTTAAAAAATCTATTTATTTTTTAAAATGTATTTATGTTTTTTTCTTTTTTTTAATTTTCTTTTTTTTATTAATCAATCCAACAACACAATACACAGCAATACCATAACAATGCAATCCAATTCCAAAAGCAAACCCGAGCCAGCAACACTCAGAAGTGCAATAAACAGAGCAATTGAGAGGAGACACAAACACCACACACAACAATTGAGAGGAGACACAAACACCACACACAACAATTGACAGGAGACACAAACACCACACACAACAATTGAGAGGAGACACAAACACCACACACAACAATTGAGAGGAGACACAAACACCACACACAACAATTGAGAGGAGACACAAACACCACACACAACAATTGAGAGGAGACACAAACACCACACACAACAATTGAGAGGAGACACAAACACCACACACAACAATTGAGAGGAGACACAAACACCACACACAACAATTGAGAGGAGACACAAACACCACACACAACAATTGAGAGGAGACACAAACACCACACACAACAAAGCAAAAGTAGTGAAACAAAAATGAATATTATCAACAACAGTATCAATATTAGTTACAATTTCAACATAGCAGTGATTAAAAATCCCTCATTGACATTATCATTAGACATTTATAACAAATAAAAAAAAGGAAAAATATCGTTTTTGAAACGAGAATTGCGTTGAATCGGAAAAAATCGATTTTGAATGGAATCGTGACCCCAAGAATTGATATTGAATCGAATCGTGGGACACCCAAAGATTTTTGCCCTAATAAATCCAGTGTAAAAAAAAAAAGCTTTTGTAATAAAGACACAAATTAACACAGGTTTTCTTTGCAATCAGTGTCAAGTTTTTCAAAATAATGGTTCAGAATATATTTTAGTTGTTAACTGCAAAGAGTAACAAACAGCATCCAAAGCCTGCAAGTAATTGTATCAATTGAAGGCAGGCGAGCGGCGCTTTGATTGACAGCCAAGCGATGGAGGGGAGAAGAACTCTCCACGTGTTGGTGGAACAAAGCCGGCGTGCTGCCCGCCTCCGAGGAAACGCCACTTCAACACTAATAAATAAACAAGTAGTCTGCAAAAGCCGGGGATGTTTCCATCTGGAGATGGCAGACAAGCTTGGCGCACTAAGCCCTCGTTCTGCCCAGGAGGTCTGATTCTGACATGTGGGATGCCGCATCCAAAAGTGACATCCTGGGGATTAGCCGAGAAGAAGAAATGCTTTGCGAGGTAACATTTACTCACGTCCAACTATCGGCGTGTTTGCTGCTTGAGTGCATCATTGACACGGTGCAGCAAGTGACAGCCGGCTCTGCTCATTTACTAACCTCCTTTCCATAGGAGCTGGGAAATGGTGTTAGATGTAAATATAAACGGAATACAATGATCCTTTTCAAGCCATATTCAGTTGAATATGCTACAAAGACAACATATTTCATGTTCTAACTCATAAACATTTATTTTTTGTGCAAATAATCATTAACTTTATAATTTGATGGCAGCAACACGTGACAAAGAAGTTGGGAAAGGTGGCAATAAATACTGATAAAGTTGAGGAATGCTCATCAAACACTTATTTGGAACATCCCACAGGTGAACAGGCTAATTGGGAACAGGTGGGTGCCATGATTGGCTATAAAAGTAGATTCCATGAAATGCTCAGTCATTCACAAACAAGGATGGGGCGAGGGTCACCACTTTGTCAACAAATACCTGAGCAAATTGTTGAACAGTTTAAGAACAACCTTTCTCAAGCAGCTATTGCAAGGAATTTAGGGATTTCACCATCTACGCTCCATAATATCATCAAAGAGAATGTGGAGAAATCACTGCAGGTAAGCAGCTAAGCCCGTGACCTTCCATCCCTCAGGCTGTACTGCATCAACATCAGTGTGTAAAGGATATCACCACATGGAACACTTCAGAAAGCCACTGTCAGTAACTACAGTTGGTCGCTACATCTGTAAGTGCAAGTTAAAACTCTCCTATGCAAGGCGAAAACCGTTGATCAACAACACCCAGAAACGCCGTCGGCTTCGCTGGGCCTGAGCTCATCTAAGATGGACTGATACAAAGTGGAAAAGTGTTCTGTGGTCTGACGAGTCCACATTTCAAATTGTTCTTGGAAACTGTGGACGGAGGAAAAGAACCATCCGGATTGTTCTAGGTGCAAAGTGTAAAAGGCAGCATGTGTGATGGTATGGGGGTGTATTAGTGGTCAAGACATGTTCTAGGGTGAAAGTGTAAAAGGCAGCATGTGTGATGGTATGGGGGTGTATTAGTGCCCAAGACATGGGTAACTTACACATCTGTGAAGGCACCATTAATGCTGAAAGGTACATACAGCTTTTGGAGCAACATATGTTGCCATCCAAGCAACGTTACCATGGACGCCCCTGCTTATTTCAGCAAGACAATGCCAAGCCACGTGTTACATCAACATGGCTTCATAGTAAAAGAGTGCGGGTACTAGACTGGCCTGCCTGTAGTCCAGACATTGAAAATGTGTGGCACCTGCAATGTGAGAAGGGAGACCCCCGGACTGTTGAACAACTTAAGCTGTACATCAAGCAAGAATGGGAAAGAATTCCACTTCAAAAATGTGTCTCCTCACTTCCCAAACCTTTACTGAGTGTTGTTCAAAGGAAAGGCCATGTAACACAGTGGTGAACATGCCCTTTCACAACTACTTTGGCACGTGTTGCAGCCATCAAATTCTAAGTTAATGATTGTTTGCAAAAAAAAATCAAGTTGATGAGTTTGAACATGAAATATGTTGTCTTTGTAGCATATTCAACTGAATATGGCTTGAAAAGGATTTGCAAATCATTGTATTCCGTTTATATTTACATCTAACACCATTTCCCAACTCATATGGAAACGGGGTTTGTATTTCTGTAGGAGGACAAACATAACACAAATCTTCCTACTTGTTAGAAAGTTCAGTGTTTAATATGTTTGTGTTTCTGCTTCACTGATGACCGTATTTGGCCAGCGCCGTTTTGTCCTACTCATTTTGGCGGCCCTTGAACTCACCGTAATTGGTTTACATGTACAAACTTTCTCCGTCGCTGCCACAGAAGGACGTGTTCTATGACACTCCTTCTTTGTCTCATTTTGTCCACCAATCGTTTTATGCTGTGCGTGAATGCACAAATGTGAGCCTTGTGGATGTTATTGACTTGCGCGGAGTGCTAATAATCAATGCTAACGTGCTATTTAGGCTAGCTGTGTGTACATATTGCATCAGTATGCCTCGTTTGTAGCTACATTTGAGCTCATTTAATTTCCTTTACTTATGTCCTCTGTGTATTTCATTTATATTTGCATGTCTCATGATACATTATCTGTATGTAATATTGACTCCACATCTGATAGTGTGCCATGTTGTTCCAGGCCACAGCAAACGTTACCATGTTGTTCCAGACCACAGCAAACGTTACCATATTGTTCCAGACCACAGCAAACGTTACCATGTTGTTCCAGGCCACAGCAAACGTTACCATGTTGTTCCAGACCACAGCAAACGTTAACATGTTGTTCCAGACCACAGCAAACGTTACCATGTTGTTCCAGACCACAGCAAACGTTACCATGTTGTTCCAGGCCACAGCAAACGTTACCATGTTGTTCCAGACTGCAGCAAATGTTACCATGTTGTTCCAGACCACAGCAAACGTTACCATGTTGTTCCAGACCACAGCAAACGTTACCATGTTGTTCCAGACCACAGCAAACGTTACCCAGCTTGCAAAGATTGTAATAAATCCATTAGAAGAAGACAGCCTGTCCTTTCCTTTAACTTGGACACACACTTTTATGTTCAAATACTGAACAGATGTTTATTGGGATAAGGTAAACATCTGTTCAGTATTTGAACATAAGAGTGTTTGATGGTGAGGCATTAAAAGCCCCAAAATGCGAGGGGTCCATCAGACCCACAAACGCTGGCTGAGTAACAACAATATGAACTCTGGCAGTTTCTGCATCCCACAGGGATTCTTCTTTTGTGTTTCTGCACCTGCGCTTCCCACACAAGGTTGCAACACTGTCTGCTCTCATTTTCTCGCACATTTGACCCTCTGATGTTCTGTGTACCTACACTCTGTCCTCCTCCTGTCTAGGGCTGCTGTGTGTGTGTGTGTGTGGTACACAGAACATCAATTTCCACACTTCTATTAGTCCAGTGGACCCGGACATCTTCTATGTAATATAAATGTGTAGGGGGGGGGTGTATGGTGTGTGTGTGCTCATTAAATATGTATTGTGATATATGTTCTTCACAGAAAATGAGCCAAAGTCAGTGAGTCTCAGTTTGAAAAATTAATTAATTGTATCATTTATCTTATAATAAAAAAAGAAAAGGGGTCCCACAGACCCGAACACCAAACAAGTGTTACATGGGATCTGGAGCTCACCGGGGCTTGTTTTTTGTCATCCCCCCCCCAACAGGAATGGCTAACAATCCGATATAAAATGAACACCCCGGTGTCCTCCGTAAGTGTGAGGTGATGCAATGTTGTGTGTGAAAATATGTGCACTGCAGCTCTGTTTTCTTTTGGCTTTGAAGTGCTAGCGGTCTGTGCCTTGCGTTGCGTATTGTTGCGTAGCATTGCATAGCATTGCAGTTCATAGTGTTGTGTAGCCTTGCGTGGCGTTGCATCGGGTAGCATAGCGTTTCGTAGCATAGTGTTTCATAGCGTCGCGTAGTGTTGCACAGCGTAGCGAGCGTTGCGTAATGTTGCACAGCATTGGGGAGCGTTGCGTTGCAAAGCATTGGGTAGCGTTGAGTAGCGTTGCGTAGAGTTGCATCGCGTAGAGTTGCGTTGTGTAGCAGCGTTGTGTAGTGTTGTGTAGCGTTGCCTGCCGTTGCGTAGGGTTGTGTCGCGTTGCGTTGCTTTGCATAGTGTTGTGTGGCATTGCATTGCGTTTTGTAGGGTTGTGTAGCGTTGCGTTACTTAGCGTTGCATGGCATTGCGCAGTGTTGCGTAGTGTTGCGTAGTGTTGCATAGCATTGCGTCGCGTTGCGTTGCATAACGTTGCATAATGTTGTTAGGCATTGCATTTTAATTTTCCTGAGGGAACTCTCCTGAAGGAATCAATAAAGTACTATCTATTGCTTAGTGTTGCGTAGAGTTGTGTGGCGTTGCGTTGCATAGCATTGCATTGTGCAGCATTGTGTAGTGTTGCTTAGAGTTGTGTTGCATAGTGTTGCGTTGTGTAGGGTTGTGTTGCGTGGGGTTGTGTTGCGTAGCATTGCGCAGTGTGGTGTGGCATTGCATTGCGTTGCGTAGTGTTGTGTCGCGTTGCGTTGCTTAGCGTTGCGTGGCATTGCATTGCGTTGCGTAGGGTTGTGTCGTGTTGCGTTGCTTAGCGTTGCGTGGCATTGCATTGCTTAGTGTTGCATAGCATTGCGTTGCGTAGGGTTGTGTCGTGTGGCATTGCATTGCGTTGCGTAGGGTTGTGTCGTGTTGCGTTGCTTAGCGTTGCGTGGCATTGCATTGCTTAGTGTTGCATAGCATTGCGTTGCATAGGGTTGTGTCGTGTTGCGTTGCTTAGCGTTGCGTGGCATTGCATTGTGTTGCATAGGGTTGTGTCGTGTTGTGTTGCGTGGCATTGCATTGCTTAGTGTTGCATAGCATAGCGTCGCGTTGCGTTGCATAACGTTGCGAGGCATTGCATTGCGTAGTGTTGCGTAGAGTTGCGTGGCATTGCGTTGCATAGCATTGCATTGCGCAGCATTGTGTAGTGTTGCGTAGAGTTGTGTTGCATTGTGTAGTGTTGTGTAGCATAGCGTGGCGTTGCGTAGCATTGCATAGTGTTGTGTGGCATTGCATTGCGTTGCGTAGGGTTGTGTAGCGTTGCGTTGCTTAGCGTTGCGTGGCATTGCATTGCGCAGTGTTGCGTAGTGTGGCGTTGTGTTGCGAAGCATAGCATTGCGTAGCATTGCATAGCATTGCGTAGCATTGCGTAGCATTGCGTAGCATTGCGTAGCATTGCGTAGCATTGTGTAGCATAGCGATCGTTGCGTTGCGTAGCGTGGCGAGCGTTGCGTAACATTGTGATTGTTGCGAGATTACATTTTCCTAAGCTTCCTCAGGAAAAAGAATCTGCTGATGACCTTCTTGTATGCAGTTTGCTGTTGTCCTTCCAGTCCAGTCTGCTGTTGAAGTGGACTCTCAGGTACTTGTACTGCCTCTCTACTGCCACCTCCTGGCCCTGGATGTAAAGCTGTTACTTTTTTTAAACACACAGTTTGTACTTTCCAGACAGCTGTAGTTATATTTTTGGATTTGATTCGTATCATATAAATAATAATCACATGTAGTTTAGCTGGTTGCAGTTGGAGCTTGGTATGGCAACACCACATGGACAAACTTCAAACCGCTCAATATTTTAAAAAAAATCTTCTTTTTTTTTTTTGGTTTGGGGAATTTTTTTTTTAATAGAAAGTTTGCAAAACAAGTGAACAAATGTCCGTATTCCTTTCCGCCGTATTGGTAGTAAAACATCAAAAATAAAAAACCATTTCTGAAGGGAAGGACTTCAACCAAGTCTGTAAAAAAAATCATTTCCTTTTTGGTGGCTGTGACAAGACAAGATGTCCATAAAGTTTCACAAAGACAAGACAAGATGTCCATAAAGTTTCACAAAGACAAGACAAGATGTCCATAAAGTTTCACAAAGACAAGACAAGATGTCCATAAAGTTTCAAAAAGACAAGACAAGATGTCCATAAAGTTTCAAAAAGACAAGACAAGATGTCCATAAAGTTTCAAAAAGACAAGACAAGATGTCCATAAAGTTTCAAAAAGACAAGACAAGATGTCCATAAAGTTTCACAAAGACAAGACAAGATGTCCATAAAGTTTCACAAAGACAAGACAAGATGTCCATAAAGTTTCACAAAGACAAGACAAGATGTCCATAAAGTTTCACAAAGACAAGACAAGATGTCCATAAAGTTTCACAAAGACAAGACAAGATGTCCATAAAGTTTCACAAAGACAAGACAAGATGTCCATAAAGTTTCACAAAGACAAGACAAGATGTCCATAAAGTTTCACAAAGACAAGACAAGATGTCCATAAAGTTTCACAAAGACAAGACAAGATGTCCATAAAGTTTCACAAAGACAAGACAAGATGTCCATAAAGTTTCACAAAGACAAGACAAGATGTCCATAAAGTTTCACAAAGACAAGACAAGATGTCCATAAAGTTTCACAAAGACAAGACAAGATGTCCATAAAGTTTGAAAAGAAGTGCTGTTAAATTTCATGTGAAATGAGGAGACGTGATTGTGTGTCTTGGCATTATCATTCCTGTCTTGGTCTGCTGCTAAATCTTTTATAGCCTTTAGATGAGATCTTCTCCACTCAACCTGTGCCCCTCCCTTTCAAACACACACACACACACACACACACACACACACACACACACACACACACACACACACACACACACACACACACACACACACACACACACACACACACACACACACACACACACACACACACACACACACACACACACACTGGCTATTGACTCTTTCCCAATTAATTATCCTTTCCATCTACTGAATTATTTAAGCCAATTCAGTGCTCATATTGTCTATTTTTGTCGTCAGGTAGACAAATTGAACCTGCGAGGTCAAATTGGAAAAAGCTTTAAAAAGTTGATGCGCTCGTAGTCGACAGGTACCGTCATTACCAACCATTTGATCTTATGCTTCCCAAATGGGAATGTGATCTTTTTGCAGTGAGATAATGATTGACAGCGCAGGTTGAAGACATTTGAGGGACTGATTTATTTGCTTTCTGGTTAACTTCTTCCAGGAATAATTTGGTTTTTCTTTCCTTTCTTTGACTGCGGTAACTTTCACAGTTAGAAAGTTCTCACTTCAGTACTTTCTTTAAAATTGGGATAATGTACAAAACACAACAAAGAATACTTTACATCAGGGGTCCCCAAACTACGGCCCACGGGCCGGATACGGCCCCCCAGCGTCCAAAATCCGGCCCGCAGGAAGTCCCAAGTAAAAAAAAAAAAACTTTTTTTTTTTTTTTTTTTTTGTAATTTTTTATTTATTATTTTTTGTAATTTTTTTTTTTTTTGTAATTTGTCCTTACTAGTCCTTTTTCTACCGTCTCTTAGCCACTCAGGCAAATCATATTGTCTAAAAATGCATTTTACCATCGATAACGTGACATGCAGCAAGTGCGCTCTTTAAGTCAATTAGTGCGCGAGGAATATATATATATATATATATATATATATATATATATATATATATATATATATATATATATATATATATATATATATATATATATATATATATATATATACACCTATTTGTGTATATATGCAAATATGTGTATATATATATATACACTACCGCTCAAAAGTTTGGGGTCACCCAAACAATTTAGTGGAATAGCCTTCATTTCTAAGAACAAGAATAGACTGCGGAGTTTCAGATGAAAGTTCTCTTTTTCTGGCCATTTTGAGCGTTTAAATGAGCCCACAAATGTGATGCTCCAGAAAGTCAATCTGCTCAAAGGAAGGTCAGTTTTGTAGCTTCTGTAACGAGCTAAAGTGTTTTTAGATGTGTGAACATGATTGCACAAGGGTTTTCTAATCATCAATTAGCCTTCTGAGCCAATGAGCAAACACATTGTACCATTAGAACACTGGAGTGATAGTTGCTGGAAATGGGCCTCTATACACCTATGTAGATATTGCACCAAAAAGCAGACATTTGCAGCTAGAATAGTCATTTAGCACATTAGCAATGTATAGAGTGTATTTCTGTAAAGTTAAGACTAGTTTAAAGTTATCTTCATTGAAAAGTACAGTGCTTTTCCTTCAAAAATAAGGACATTTACATGTGACCCCAAACTTTTGAACGCTAGTGTATATATACACACACACACATATAGACACATATACATACATACACATATATACACAAATACATACATACACATATATACACATATACATATATACACATATACATATATATACACACACATACACACACACACATTTACATAATATATATATATATATATACATATATATATATATATATATATATATATATATATATATATATATATATATATATATATATATATATATATATATATATATATATATATATATATATATATATATATATATGTATTTATATACACACACATACATATAGACACATATACATATATACACATATATACACATATACGTATATATATATACAAATATACATATATATATATATACACATATACATATATACACATATACATATATGTATACAAATATACACATATATATATATATATATATATATACATATATATATACATAGACATATACCTACATACACACACATATATACACATTTACAGTACATATACATACGTATATACACACACATTTACATATAATATATATATATATATATATATATATATATATATATATATATATATATATATATATATATATATATATATATATATATATATATATATATATATATATATATATATATATATATATATATATATATATATATATATAGTGCGGCCCCCAGCCAAATTTTTGACCCCAACGCGGCCCCGGAGTCCAAAAGTTTGGGGACCCCTGCTTTCCATAGACAAATAGATCCTGCTTTAATGGAGAGATGTATTATCTATCACTTATTTTCAACATTTTCATGACTGACACTCTTTTGTGTCCCAGGACCAAACTTGAGGGGAGCCCCAATGGTTCAAAATGTAAAAGTATTGTATTGCTTTTCAAAATGAAAAATATCAAAATGGCCCTTTTTTAGTGTGCGGCCCTCAGTGGAAAAAGATTGAACACCCTTGCAATATACAAGTACCACTAGTGAATATTATATCAAGTGAATGATAATATTTAAAAATCTGCTCCTTTTTCATATCAAGTAGTAGCCATGACTCTCTGTTTGACCTGCTAGTTGTATTGTTGTTGATTGTCAAAGGGGAAGTCACAGCTAATTGTGCTGATGCAGCAAGGAATGATTCAACATCAAACATTCAACTATTTCATGTTGACAGAGTTCTCGTCAAGGGAAATATTAGGACAACATGTGGAGTCGCCCCAAACTTCAATTGGGGTCCTAATTGTAGTTGGAAGTCTCCATCATTTGCCTGCATCTTTTGTTACAAAGCATCAAATCATTTGTTTTGTTTTGTTAGAAAGCATCAAATCATTTGTTTTGTTTTGTTAGAAAGCATCAAATCATTTGTTTTGTTTTGTTAGAAAGCATCAAATCATTTGCCTGCATCTTTTGTTAGAAAGCATCAAATACAAAAACAGAATTAGAGCTGGCTTGAAAGTTTCTTTGAAAATGGGAAAAAAACATGTTTGTTTTTCATAGAAAATGTTTCAACAAAGAATCATATTTACAGTATGTAGCGCAACACATATACATTATTTTGCAGCAAAACTACAGTATGTAGTGCAACACATATACATTATTTTGCAGCAAAACTACAGTATGTAGCGCAACACATATACATTATTTTGCAGCAAAACTACAGTATGTAGTGCAACACATATACATTATTTTGCAGCAAAACTACAGTATGTAGTGCAACACATATACATTATTTTGCAGCAAAACTACAGTATGTAGTGCAACACATATACATTATTTTGCAGCAAAACTACAGTATGTAGTGCAACACATATACATTATTTTGCAGCAAAACTACAGTATGTAGCGCAACACATATACATTATTTTGCAGCAAAACTACAGTATGTAGCGCAACACATATACATTATTTTGCAGCAAAACTACAAAAAAAATGGATACAAGTTTTTTTTTTTTTGTCCTGTCCGCCTTCTCAGGCAAATCATATAGTTGATGTAGATGTAGATGTAGATGTAGATGTAGATGTAGATGTAGATGTAGATGTTGATGTAGATGTTGATGTTGATGTAGATGTAGATGTAGATGTAGATGTAGATGTAGATGTTGATGTAGATGTAGATGTAGATGTACATGTTGATGTAGATGTAGATGTAGATGTAGATGTAGATGTAGATGTAGATGTTGATGTAGATGTTGATGTAGATGTTGATGTAGATGTAGATGTAGATGTTGATGTAGATGTAGATGTAGATGTAGATGTAGATGTAGATGTAGATGTTGATGTAGATGTTGATGTTGATGTAGATGTAGATGTAGATGTAGATGTAGATGTAGATGTTGATGTAGATGTAGATGTAGATGTACATGTTGATGTAGATGTAGATGTAGATGTAGATGTAGATGTAGATGTTGATGTAGATGTTGATGTAGATGTTGATGTAGATGTTGATGTTGATGTTGATGTAGATGTAGATGTTGATGTAGATGTAGATGTAGATGTACATGTTGATGTAGATGTAGATGTAGATGTAGATGTAGATGTAGATGTAGATGTTGATGTAGATGTTGATGTAGATGTTGATGTAGATGTTGATGTTGATGTTGATGTAGATGTAGATGTAGATGTTGATGTAGATGTAGATGTAGATGTAGATGTAGATGTTGATGTAGATGTAGATGTAGATGTAGATGTTGATGTAGATGTTGATGTAGATGTAGATGTTGATGTTGATGTAGATGTAGATGTAGATGTTGATGTAGATGTAGATGTAGATGTTGATGTAGATGTTGAAGTAGATGTAGATGTTGATGTAGATGTTGATGTAGATGTAGATGTTGATGTAGATGTAGATGTTGATGTAGATGTAGATGTTGATGTAGATGTTGATGTTGATGTAGATGTAGATGTTGATGTAGATGTAGATGTTGATGTAGATGTAGATGTTGATGTTGATGTAGATGTAGATGTTGATGTAGATGTAGATGTAGATGTTGATGTAGATGTAGATGTTGATGTAGATGTAGATGTAGATGTTGATGTAGATGTAGATGTAGATGTAGATGCCCATATCGGCTGTTCACATTGACTTTCCAAAATAGAAGTGTAGGATTCTTCTCTTGTTGCCTTATTTGTATTTTGACTTGATTAAATGTATTTATATTATCATTTGGTGCAGCCGGGCCGGAGCAGGAGGGGATGGAAAGAGGGAGAAAAGGAAGACAGAGGGGGGAATTGTGGGGACAAGAGGGGGATTAGACAGAGAGACAAAAACAACAACAACAACAACAACAATAGAACAACATCAGCAAATAGGACATGTACAAACATGATAGTAAAAGTGATAGCAAATAAGCAGTTAGTGAAATAAATAATAATAGAGAAATGACAATGAGCATTATTACACTACAAATGGATCAATACAAATACCAGTAGAAATATGACTATTGATCATTAATAACAATAATGACCTCTATTACCAACAATATCATTGTTCAAATGCAACAATACATACAGTATATGTCATGATAACATGAAATACACAAGAATGCAGAAAAATGGAGGGGAAGAAAGAGAAGCCAACTATATTAACCTTGTAGATTGTTATAGTAACAATAGGTTGGGCTTTGTCAGTGTGCCGTGTGTTACCCAGTTTACCCTAGGGCAACAACGTTAATATATGTTTGATGAAACCTGATTATATGCATGAGTTTATGTATGC
This sequence comes from Entelurus aequoreus, assembly GCF_033978785.1. NCBI lineage: Eukaryota > Metazoa > Chordata > Actinopteri > Syngnathiformes > Syngnathidae > Entelurus > Entelurus aequoreus. Next base: position 24,201,854 of record NC_084756.1, on the reverse strand, counting down.
ATATGTACTTGTATATGTACATTATGTGTATATGTACTTGTATATGTACAGTGTATGTATATGTACTTGTATATGTACAGCGTGTGTATATGTACTTGTATATGTACAGTGTGTGTATATGTACCTGTATATGTACTTTTATATGTACAGTATATGTACAGTGTGTGTATATGTACTTTTATATGTACAGTATATGTACAGTGTGTGTATATGTACTTGTATATGTACTTGTATATGTACAGTATATGTACTTGTATATGTACAGTATGTACAGTGTGAGTATATGTACTTGTATATGTACAGTGTATGTATATGTACTTGTATATGTACAGCGTGTGTATATGTACTTGTATATGTACAGTGTGTGTATATGTACCTGTATATGTACTTTTATATGTACAGTATATGTACAGTGTGTGTATATGTACTTGTATATGTACTTGTATATGTACAGTATATGTACTTGTATATGTACAGTATGTACAGTGTGAGTATATGTACTTGTATATGTACTTGTATATGTACAGTGTGTGTATATGTACCTGTATATGTACTTTTATATGTACAGTATATGTACAGTGTGTGTATATGTACTTTTATATGTACAGTATATGTACAGTGTGTGTATATGTACTTGTATATGTACTTGTATATGTACAGTATATGTACTTGTATATGTACAGTATGTACAGTGTGAGTATATGTACTTGTATATGTACTTTTATATGTACAGTATATGTACAGTGTGTGTATATGTACTTGTATATGTACAGTGTGTGTATATGTACTTGTATATGTACAGTGTGTGTATATGTACTTGTATATGTACTTTTATATGTACAGTATATGTACAGTGTGTGTATATGTACTTGTATATGTACAGTGTGTGTATATGTACTTGTATATGTACTTTTATATGTACAGTATATGTACAGTGTGTGTATATGTACTTGTATATGTACTTGTATATGTACAGTATATGTACTTGTATATGTACAGTATGTACAGTGTGTATATATGTACTTGTATATGTACTTGTATATGTACAGTATATGTACTTGTATATGTACAGTATGTACAGTGTGTGTATATGTACTTGTATATGTACTTGTATATGTACAGTATATGTACAGTGTGTGTATATGTACTTGTATATGTACATCAGGGGTGTCCAAAGTGCGGCCCGGGGGCCATTTGCGGCCTGCAGCTAATTGTTTAGCGGCCCGCCACACATTCTGGAAATACTATTGTAAAAATAAAAAACAACATTAATAAAAGTGGAATAAGGTGAAATCTAACGAGAAAAAGTTGCAATGTTGACACAAAAGCTGCCATGCAGGCTGTTTGTTTTCTCTTTTGTCTTTCTTCATTTTTCTTTTTTTTGTCATTGCTCCAAAAAAAGAAAATAATAATCTGACTTATTTTTAACATTTTAATGACTGAGACCCTTTATGGTCCCCGGGACGCCTAAAGGTAAAATAAATAAATACATAAAATAAAAAAATTTAATAAAACATTTAAATAAATAAATAACATTTAAAAAAAATATTTTTTTGCCATTGCTCGAAAAAAAATATTAATTATGACAAAAAATCCATGTTATAATGAATTATTTTCAGGGCTCCAATTACTTCAAATATTTCACTTTACAATGTTTTATGCGGTAAATATTGCATATATTGTGTAGTAGCTTTAAAATGCTTTATGTGGTAAATATTGCATATATTGTGTAGTAGCTTTAAAATGCTTTATGTGGTAAATATTGCATATATTGTGTAGTAGCTTTAAAATGTTTTATGTGGTAAATATTGCATATATTGTGTAGTAGCTTTAAAATGCTTTATGTGGTAAATATTGCATATATTGTGTAGTAGCTTTAAAATGTTTTATGTGGTAAATATTGCATATATTATGTAGTAGCTTTAAAATGTTTTATGTGGTAAATATTGCATATATTATGTAGTAGCTTTAAAATGTTTTATGCGGTAAATATTGCATATATTGTGTAGTAGCTTTAAAATGTTTTATGTGGTAAATATTGCATATATTGTGTAGTAGCTTTAAAATGTTTTATGTGGTAAATATTGCATATATTGTGTAGTAGCTTTAAAATGTTTTATGTGGTAAATATTGCATATATTGTGTAGTAGCTTTAAAATGTTTTATGTGGTAAATATTGCATATATTGTGTAGTAGCTTTAAAATGTTTTATGTGGTAAATATTGCATATATTGTGTAGTAGCTTTAAAATGTTTTATGTGGTAAATATTGCATATATTGTGTAGTAGCTTTAAAATGTTTTATGTGGTAAATATTGCATATATTGTGTAGTAGCCATATAAAAACATCAAAGTTTTCTTTGACAAAAGCGCATAAAACAAACAAAATAATAGCTCCAGCATAAAATGGACAGATATATCTGAAGGTGATCTCATAACTTAAGTGTTGAAAGTAAAAGAAAAACCTAATAAAAATGTATCACTTTTTGAGTGGGGCACCTTTTGGATCCCAAATATATTTAGTGATTTTTTAATGTATCTTTTCACTGTGATTACTCAAAAATATGAAAAAATTAAAATCAATGGTGTCCTGCATTATTGATCTTTTAGGGCTCTAATTACTAAATACTGCATATTTCAGTTTTACTATAAAAAAAACTAAGTTGTTTTTGACAGAAAAGCCACAAAACATTTTTTAAAATTTGTATTACTTTATATCAACTTGAAGTTGATATAGAGATTTACTGTAAGCGTTAAATAATTAAAAATTAATAATAATCTGACTTATTTTTAACATTTTAATGACTGAGACCCTTTATGGTCCCCGGGACCCCTAAAGGTAAAATAAATAAAAAATGCATATATTTTGTTATGGTTTGAAAATGAAAAATATCAAAATGGCCCCCACATGCTTTCATTTTTCCGTGTGCGGCCCCCAGTGGAAAAAGTTTGGACACCCCCGATGTACAGTATATATATATATATGTATGTTTGTACAGTGAATGTATATGTACAGTATGTATGTTTGTACAATGGATACAAGTTTTTAATTGAGTGAATTTGAAGAGATTCTGCAAGGATCTGTGATGTATTTAGCGCTTGAGAGAGGCGAACACGGCGTGGAGGGCTGTCTGGTCAGCGGGAGAGGAGAGTGAGACACATGCTGGGCAGGTACGCCCGCAGAGACAGCTAGCGGGTGTCAGGTGACGGATGGATGAACAGACACATGAGAGCGGACAGGGAGGGAGAGAGCAAACCCACGAGCCTCCCCGGAAGGAAAGACGTTACGTTTCGGGTCTGGCTCGGACCCCAGATGATCTGATTGCTGCCAAATGGCAACTGCTTGGTGGACAACTCAAGTTAATGACCATGAATTGTGATTTATAATCGCACTTAGCACAGCATTTATTTATTTAACCCAATCCAAACAACCTTCCCTAGTCATGGTTCTTAAAAAAAACAACTCAAAAAGTCAACACACATGGACACATGTTACACAACCTGGGGGTTTTCAAATTACTTTTAAATATCTAACTATCTGATTGCTGCAAAATGGCAACTGCTTGGTGGACAACTCAAGTTAATGACCATGAATTGTGTGTTACAATCGCACTTAGCACAGCATTTACTTATACAACCCAATCCAAACAACCTCCCCTAGTCATGGCGCAAAAAAACCAACTCAAAAAGTCAACACACATGGACACATGTAACACAACCTGGGGGTTTTCAAATTAATTTTAAACATCTAACTATCTGATTGCTGCAAAATTGCAACTGCTTGGTGGACAACTCAAGTTAATGACCATGAATTGTGTTTATATACAATAATCCGTGCATATATGTGATAACCGCAAGCATTTGTTGTGATTAATCACCGGAGTTAACTTATTATTTTCGACAGCCCGAGTTACAAGTGAGTTTGTTTTTGTCTACCTTAAGACTTAGTTTTTTTCTTCTGATAATTATCCAAATCAGCAAATTAAAGACGAAATCTCAACATCAGGATCTTGAAAATGTTCAAGTAAAAGGACTTGGTCAGCTGCAGGTGTCCCTTGTTTTTCCGCATCTTGCATGAAGTCCACCTAAAGAAGTGAACTCTCCATCAGGATTTACACGTGTTGAGCTGCGAGACCTTTGCAATCCACCGTCTACTTGTACTTTGCCCTTTACACTGATGAGCACGGTGTGATAATAGGAATATTTATAGCTGCTCCGGAATGATGGTCGTTTGCCCGGATGCTGGTCAGTTTTTGATGACATCACAAGTAACATCTTGGCCCGGGGAAAAATACCTTAGTGCTGTTGACGTTGCGTGGCCTCATTATTTGGCTGTGGCAACAGGTTGAAGGAGTGTATATATATATATATATATATATATATATATATATATATATATATATATATATATATATATATATACCGTATTTCCGGCGTATAAGTCGCACCGGCCGAAAATGCATAATAAAGAAGGAAAAAGACATTTATAAGTCGCACTGGAGTATAAGTCGCATTTTTTGGGGGAAATGTATTTGCTAAAAGCCAACAGCAAGAATAGACATTTGAAAGCAATTTAAAATGTGTAAAGAATAGTGAACAACAGGCTGAATAAGTGTACGTTATATGAGGCATAAATAACCAACTGGTATGTTAACGTAACATATTATGGTAAGAGTCATTCAAATAACTATAACATATAGAACATGCTATACGTTTACCAAACAATCTGTCACTCCTAATCGCTAAATCCCATGAAATCTTATACGTCTAGTCTCTTACGTCAATGACATCAATAATATTATTTCATATTTTACGCTAATGTGTTAATCATTTCACACATAAGTCACTCCTGAGTATAAGTCGCACCCCCGGCCAAACTATGAAAAAAACTGCGACTTATAGTCCGAAAAATACAGTATATATGTGTGTATATATATATATATAATATATATATATATATATATATATATATATATATATATATATATATATATATATATATATATATATATATTAGGGCTGCAACTAACGATGAATTTGATAATCGATTAATCTGTCGATTATTGCTTCGGATAATCGATTAATAATCGGATAAAAGAGACAAACTACATTTCTATCCTTTCCAGTATTTTATTGGGGGAAAAAACCAGCATACTGGCACCATACTTATTTTAATT
>NC_084756.1:24186678-24189178 GCF_033978785.1 Entelurus aequoreus | reverse complement strand
ATAAAACGGTGTCAAAGCAGCTCCTCTTGTATAGCTGACGTGTGACATATACGCCTGGATTCAATTGTTTCATAATAAATAAATAAATATAAAAGAGGATTGTTGTAAATGATGAATCGATTAAGAAAATGAATGAATACAAATGGTGATTTGACTTAACCCCGGCCCGCCCCCTCAGACCCCCCACCCCCAAATCTCCTGAATTTGGAGGTCGTCGGAGGTTGGCAAGTATGGTCATGAGAGACGTGAGCAGAGAGAGTATCTGTGTACTCAAACATCTCCCTTCTCAGGGCCATTACATCTGCACTCCTTAGTACTTGTAGAACGTATAGAACATGTCACGTCACGCATGACGCAGCTCGTCTCGCTTTTGTCGCCACATGCACACGTCCATTATTTCACTCTCTCGCTTTTATTCAAGCCGAGGCCATTAGGACGGACTGAGATGAAATGTTTTATTGTGTCCTGTTGCGGGACTTCTGTTAGCCCTAATCAAGGGAGCGGGTTGATGTCTTTTATTCCAAAACATAAGAAGAAGAAAGTACGCCATGAGGGTGTTTGCTCATTGACTTTGAGAAAGTTGGCAACGCTCTTCTTGTTCTGCCTACCGTAGTTTGATGATGTAATATTATTGCTGTGTCTGTCTATGGTCTGGACAGAGAAAGGTTCAGTTGTGCATCTTGAATATTTCACTTCTGGCAGGAAATGGCACAAAAAGTGAAATTGAACAGAATAGTGAAAATGGTAAAAATGGGTTATACTTGTGTAGCGATTTTCTACCTTCAAGGTACTCAAAGCGCAGTTGTTGGGTTTTTAACTATCAGTTTTAAAAAAAAAGTGGAGTGGTCTTACATTCGAAAATTCAATATGGTAAAATGAAAGTGGAAAAGGGGGTTAAATAAATATATATTTTTTTTGTTGTTGTTGTTTGTTTTGTTTTTTTTTTGTTTGTTTGTTCGTTTGTTTATTTTGTTTTGTAATTTTTTTTCTCAAATCATGTTTAAACTATCAGTAAAAAATATACATATATATATTTTTTTTTTTAAAAAGTATATAAATATATTTATTTTTATTTATTTTTAAATGAAATATACTTTTTTTTTTTCTCAAACCATGTTTTAACTATCAGTTTAAGAAAAAAAGTGGGGTGGTCTTATATTCGAAAATTCAATATGGTAAAATTAAAGTGGAAAAGGGGGTTGAGTAATCTTTTGGATATGTAAAATATATAGCAGTTGTTTTTTTCCCATATATATATATATATATATATATATATATATATATATATATATATATATATATATATATATATATATATATTATATATATATATATATATATATATATATATATATATATATATATATATATATACATATATATATATATATATATATATATATATATATATATATATATATATATATATATTATATATATACATATATAATATATATATATATATATATATATATATATATATATATATGTATTTTTGTTTGTTTGTTTTGTTTTGTAATTTTTTTTCCTAAACTATCAGTGAAAAACACGAAACAAAACAAAATATTTAAAAAAAATTATATATATATATATATATATATATATACATACATATTTTTTATATACCCGTATGTGGGCTCTGTACCGAGGATGTCGTTGTGGCTTGTACAGGCCCTTTGAGACACTTGTGATTTAGGGCTATATAAATAAACATTGATTGATTGATTGATTGATATATATATATATATATATATATATATATATATATATATATATATATATATATATATATATATATAATATATATATATATATATATATATATATATATATATATATATATATTTTATTTTATTTTTTTTTAAAATGAAATATACTTTTTTTTTTTCTCAAACCATGTTTTAACTATCAGTTCAAAAAAACAAGTGGGGTGGTCTTATATTCGAAAATTCAACATGGTAAAAAATAAAAAATGATGTCTGTTAGTAATGTGCGGATCGATACTGAAAATATCGATAATGCCGATATCAGACCTTTAGCTCTAATGTTATTTCTCGAATCAAAATATGGATACTTTTGATACTGTAGTTCAGGGGTGTCCAAACTTTTTCCACCAGGTGCTGCATACTGAAAAGCCAAAGTATGCAGAAGTCATATTCATATTTTTTAATTAAAAAAAGAAAAAAAGAAGCTAAAATCAGATATTGTGTCAGCTTACTATTATAGGCGACTTTGACACTATTTCCACATTCAGCCATTCACACACACATTCACACACACATTCATACACACATTCATACACACACATTCACCACACACATTCATACACACATTCATACACACATTCATACACACACATTCACACACACATTCATACACACATTCATACACACACATTCACACACACATTCATACACACATTCATACACACATTCATACACACATTCATACACACATTCACACACACACATTCACACACACATTCATACACACATTCATA
>NC_084756.1:24184270-24186658 GCF_033978785.1 Entelurus aequoreus | reverse complement strand
TGTACCATTAGAACCCCTGGAGTGATAGTTGCTGGAAATGGGCCTCTATACACCTATGTAGATATTGCACCAAAAAGCAGACATTTGCAGCTAGAATAGTCATTTAGCACATTAGCAATGTATAGAGTGTATTTCTGTAAAGTTAAGACTAGTTTAAAGTTATCTTCATTGAAAAGTACAGTGCTTTTCCTTCAAAAATAAGGACATTTACATGTGACCCCAAACTTTTGAACGCTAGTGTATATATATATATATATATATATATATATATATATATATATATATATATATATATATATATATATATATATATATATATATATATATATATACATATATATATATATATATATATATATATACACACACACACACACATAGTAAGAGACTGCTGGATAAACTTTGTCTTTAATAAGGCCGCAGCCTTATTAAAACTCAACAAAATGCTCTGACACATCTCTGCAGAGGCTCAGCCTTAACAATTCAAGGTGCAAAAGTTGGAGGGGAAGCGAAAGATTGGCTGTGTGGGTGAGGATGATATAAATGTGTATATATATATATATATATATATATATATATATATATATATATATATATATATATATATATATATATATATATATATGTGTGTGCAGGTGCATTTCTTTTTAAAGACTCATTATTTCTAGTGAGGCTCCCTCTGCATGTAAAGGTTTGGCTTTGAAAGTGAAAGATAACTGTTATGGATCAGAAGCAGCACACAGCATTTTAATGATTTCCACTGTAATTCATCAGCGCTTGTATGTGCGTGTTTACTCTTGCAAGAGATACATGGGCTGATACAACTATTCATGTAACAGCAAGTCACAGTTTGCATTGGTGTAGGATGGACTTCATCTTTACTAATTAATCCTCTTTTAACTTTGCATAGAACATGTTTACAGCGTGGCGAAGTTGGTAGAGTGGCTGTGCCAGCAATCGGAGTGTTGCTGGTTACTGGGGTTCAATTCCACCTTCTACCTTCCTAGTCACGTCTGTTGTGTCCTTGGGCAAGACACTTCACCCTTTGCCTCTGATGGCTGCTGGTTAGTGCCTTGCATGGCAGCTCCCTCCATCAGTGTGTGAATGTGTGTGTGAATGTGTGTGTGTGTGAATGTGTGTGTGAATGGGTGAATGTGTGTGTGAATGTGTGTGTGAATGTGTGTGTGAATGTGTGTGTGAATGTGTGTGTGAATGTGTGTGTGAATGTGTGTGTGAATGTGTGTGTGAATGGGTGAATGTGTGTGTGAATGTGTGTGTGAATGTGTGTGTGAATGTGTGTGTGAATGTGTGTGTGAATGTGGAAATAGTGTCAAAGCGCTTTGAGTACCTTGAAGGTAGAAAAGTGCTATACAAGTATAACCCATTTATCATTTATCATTTATTGTTTCAATATGATACATCTCTTAAAGTGGATCATTATAGTACATTGATTATTCATCCATTTCATAATCTATTTCCACATACTCATATACTAAAGTGTTGTACGTGCACATTTGTGTCTAAGGTTCTATTCCTCCATTTGTTGAGAAGAATTGTTGTACATTGTTGGCTCGCAGGTTATACTTTGCTTTGTGCATCATTTTAGCTGTTTGCAAATGCACCAAATCAACTTTTGTTTGGTTTTTGACTCCCTCAGTTCTGTTTTCAGCACCCCTGGGTTTGTGTTTTAGTGGTCATGGGTGCTGATTAGTTTCACCTGCCTCTGATGCTCACCTGCTCCTGGCACTAGAGCTACTTGTTCCTGGTTTTGGCCACACACTGTTTGGCTGTCTTATTTGCTTCCATGCAACAGTTACGTTTGAGGATTCCCTGCTTTTAGGATTCTAGATTCCTGTTCATATGCTAAGCGTTTGCGCTAGCTAGGTAGGTAGGTAAGTAGGTCTTTATTGTCATTGCACAAGTACAACGAAACTTTCTTTTTTTTTTAGCACAAACCCGTTCAAGATTAGACAAACAAACAGTGTACAGCAGTGGTCCCCAACCACCGGGCCGATTGGTACCGGGCCGCGCAAGAAATAAATAAAAAAAGTTATTTTTTTTTATTTTTTTTTTTTAATTAAATTAACATAAAAAACACAATATATACATTATATATCAATATATATCAATACAGTCTGCAGGGATACAGTCCGTAAGCACACATGACTGTATTTCTTTATGAAAAAAAAAAATAAAATAAATAAAATAATCCCCCCCCCCCCCCCCCCCCCCCCCGGTCCGTGGGACACATTTTCAAGCGTTGACCGGTCCCCAGCTACAAAAAGGTTGGGGACCACTGGTGTACAGGGTTACAGAACAGGAACGCTGTTGGGTCGCCACAAGGCGCCCCGTAAAAGTTTGTAAAAAGGTAAAACGCTGGTTTGGAAA
>NC_084756.1:24159270-24179270 GCF_033978785.1 Entelurus aequoreus | reverse complement strand
CCATGTTTTAACAATCAGTTTTTAAAAAGTGGGGTGGTCTTATATTCGAAAATTCAATATGGTAAAAAATGAAAGTGGAAAAGGGGGGTTAAATAATCTTTTGTATATGTAAAATATCTACCAATTGTTGTTGTTTTTCATATATATATATATATATATATATATATATATATATATATATATATATATATATATATATATATATATATTTTTTTTTTGTTTTGTTTGTTTGTTTGTTTTGTTTTGTTTTGTAATTTTTTTTTCTCAAATCATGTTTAAACCATCAGTGAAAAAAACAAAACAACACAATATTAAAAAAAATTATATATATATATATATATATATATATATATATATATATATATATATATATATATATATATATATATATATATATATATATATATATATATATATATATATATATATATATATATATATATATATATATATATATATATATATATATATATATTTTATTTATTTATTTTTTTTTTAAATGAAATATACAAATCTTTTTTTTTCTCACACCATGTTTTAACTATCATTTTAAAAAAAGTGGGGTGGTCTTATATTCAAAAATTCAATATGGTAAAAAAATGAAAAATGATGTCTGTTAGTGATGTGCGGATCAATACTGAAAATACCAGTACTGACGATATCAGACCTTTAGCTCTAATGTTTTTTCTCGAATCAAAGTATGGATACTTTTGATACTGTAGTTCAGGGGTGTCCAAATTTTCCACCAAGTGCTGCATACTGAAAAGCCAAAGTATGCAGAAGTCATATTCATATTTTTTTTATTTAAAAAACAAAACAAAAGCTGAAATCAGATATTGTGTCAGCTTACTATTATAGGCGACTAAGTATATTATTATTATTATTAAATAGCTGTTTTTTAAAATAATAATTGATAATAATATACCTAGTCACCTAAAACCCAAAGTTTTGTCTTTAAATATCTATATAACTTGTTTTTAGCAAAAAAAAAAAAGTAATATAAAAATATCAAAAATGGACGCCCATACGTTTAGACACCCCTGATCTAAAATATTAAAAGCTCTCAAAATAAAAAGAAAATATACTTGAAATATAAACAAAGTTTAGTTAATTAAAAAATAAAATAATATCAACTTATGAAATAATGAATTTGAAAAATTGCATTAACAGTAATAAACAATGTTAAATATGTAACTGAACTGACATTTTTGACACACTCGGTTATGCAGTTACACAAGCATATTATTATTATTATTATTAATATTAATATATTCTTACATGGGAATAAAACAACAGTAAAAATGTAAGAAAAAAAAATCGGTATGCAATGAGAAAAAACTGGAATGTTCGAAACAATAATTAATGATAATAATATACTTAGTCGCCTATAATAGTAAGCTGACACAATATCTGATTTTAGCTTTTTTTTTCTTTTTTATTTTATATAAAAAAATATGAATATGACTTCTGCATACTTTGGCTTTTCAGTATGCAGCACTTGGTGGAAAAAGTTTGGACACCCCTGAACTACAGTATCAAAAGTATCCATATTTTGACCCGAGAAATAACATTAGAGCTAAAGGTCTGATATCGGCAGTATCGATATGTTCAGTATCGATCCGCACATCACTAACAGACATCATTTTTAATTTTTTACCATATTGAATTTTCGAATATAAGACCACCCCACTTTTTTTAAAAACTGATAGTTAAAACATGGTTTGAGAAATAAAGACATGTATATTTCATTAAAAAAATAAAAAAAACAATTAAAAAAAAAAAATATATATATATATATATATATATATATATATATATATATATATATATATATATATATATATATATATATATATATATATATATATATATATATATATATATATATTGTTTTTTAAATGTATTTATTATTTTTATGAAATCTTCTTTCTTTTCTTTTTTTTAATATATATATATATATATATATATATATATATATATATATATATATATATATATATATATATATATATATATATAATTTATTTATTTATTATTATTTATTTATTATTATTTATTTATTTATTTTAATTTTTTATGGCAAAAAAAAAAAGCTAGATTAGTGTATTTCTACCAAATAAGTTTATTAGATGTTTAGGAATACTGTGATTAAATACAAACAAATATTATAGGTATATGTGTTGTCGTAAAAAAACACTTCCACTCCAAAGAGTTGATTTAAAACTTTTGCGAGAAGGACTAAAAACAGTGCTTTTAAATGCCAAACTCCTAAAAATATGTGCATAAATAATATACGCAATAACGAGCTTTTTCTACGCACTAAAAAGCAGCCATGAATTAATCATAAACTTAAAAAAAGAAAAAAAGGTGGCATTAAATGTCAGCATCTCCAACGACTGAGTCGAGGGTAACTAAACACTCTCTTGTAAGAAAGTCCAGCATAACAAGCCATTAATAACAAGGTGTCCTTTTTAGTCCGGCAAATATAATTAGATGATGTTCCTTTTTTAAAAAGGCCATTTCAATAAGCTGGTGGTGACATCAGCGCTTGGCTTGGCTCCATAAGACAATATTCAAATGAATAATGTCCAAAAAACAATGTTTTTGGACTACTGCACAGTCTAGGTTTGTCCCAATAGCAATATTTTAAAATATAGTCATGTACATAGTGTATATACCCCCCCAATTTTTTGTATATATTGTTTTTCAAATCACCTGACATGTACACGTACATAATTTATCCATTTTTTTAACGTAATTTTTTATATACAGGTTATATATCTTTTATTATTGAATGTATCAAATGTGATGAATATTTAATGGGCTTTTGGCTTTTTGTGCCATCCATTTGCCTTTTCAAAGCACTACATAGATTCAACTCTTTAAGATGTCAGTAAACTTCGCAAATCAATCAATCAATGGTGTGGGTGAACTTGACTGGCCTGCACAGAGTCCTGACCTGAACCCCTCTGGGATGAATTAGAACGGAGACTGAGAGCCAGGCCTTCTCCACCAACGTCAGTGTGCGACCTCACCAATGCGCTTTTGGAAGAATGCTGGAAAATTCCTATAAAATGAGGTATTGATATCGACAGCATCTCATCAAATCCAGTCAATAAGCTCAGTTAGCTTTTGAGGTGTAGTTTTCTCAATTACTGAATGACAGAACGCTTCATATGAAATTGTATTCCTGCTCCGTCACTAATAAGAATATCATTGGAAATGTCCCTTCATGTTTTCAGAGGTTTACAAATATATGTTTTAATTAGGTTACATTTGTCAGTTTGCACTATAAATTCTCCAACAATTAACTTCCCGTACAAAACATGCATCGAACTCAATCAAGTTCCTATTTGTGTGTCCAGAGTAGAGTTGTACGGTATATATAGTACAGTACCGCCATACTAATCAATCATATTCGGTACTATACCGCCTCTGAAAAGTATCGGTCCTGCGCCCCTGTCGTCGTCGCGTCGTGACATTGCTGGTTTTATGAGCAGAGGAGCATGTTCGGCAGCACACACACACAGAGTACTTACAAGCAGACACAGTGTGTAGACAGAAAAGGGAGAACGGACGCATTTTGGCTTAAAAACTAACGATAAAGGTGAAGTTATAACACTGAAACACCCTCAGGAAGAGATGCTTGAAAACATGGCTAGCTAGTTAGCGGCTAACATCCATCCGCAGTGTTTTAACTACTTCTAAATCACTAATTCTCGCCTCTATGGCGACAAATAAAGTGAGTTTCTTACAAGTATCATCCCTGCAGGACGAGGAATAGCTAAACATGCTTCACTACACACCGTAGCTCACCGGCGTCAAAATGTAAACAAACGCCATGGGTGGATCTACACCTGACATCCACTGTAATGATACCAAGTTCAGGAGCATATCTAGTCGATACTACTATGATTACGTCAATATTTTTTGGCATCACAACATTTTCTTTCATTTTTTTAAAATTCATATTATGTTTATAAAGTCAGTAAATACATCCCTGGACACATGAGGACTTTGAATATGACCAATGTATGATCCTGTAACTACTTGGTATCAGATCGATACATATGTGTGGTATCATCCAAAACTAATGTCAAGTATCACACAACAGAAGAATAAGTGATTATTACATTTTAACAGAAGTGTAGATAGAACATGTTGAAAGAGAAAGTAAGCAGATATTAACAATAAATGGACAAGTAGATTAATAATTAATTTTTACAGTTTGTCCTTAATAATGTTGACAAAATAATAGGTGTATAAATGACATAATATGTTACTGCATACGTCAGCAGACTAATTAGGAGCCTTTGTTTGTTTACTTACTAGGCAAGGCAAGGCAAGGCAACTTTATTTGTATAGCGCTTTTCATACACAAGGCAGACTCAAAGTGCTTCACAGACAACAAAGTGAAATGAAAGAAAATAAAAGCAAAATTAAAATGCAGACAATAAAAATAAAAACAGTGCAGACGTTAAAAGTTAAAAGATTAAAAGATTTAGCTGAAAGCTAAGGTGAACATAAAAGTCTTCAGTCTAGTTTTAAAAGTAGTGAGAGTTGGGGAGAGTCTGACATCTTCAGGAAGTTTATTCCAGCTATGTGTTGCATAGTGACTGAATGATGCTCTCCCTTGATTTGACTTTACTCTTGGAACCGCTAACAGATTGCTCTCAGAAGATCTTAGTGATCTAGAGGGCGTATATAGTGGGAGCATATCAGTGATATACTTGGGCCCTAGACCATGTAGTGATTTATATGTGAGCAGGAGGATTTTGAAATCAATTCTCTGATGTACAGGGAGCCAATGTAAGGATTTAAGAATTGGTGTAATGTGCTCACATTTTTTGGTCTTTGTTAGAACTCTAGCAGCAGCGTTCTGAACAAGCTGTAGCTGCCTGACAGTTTTTTTGGGAAGACCTGCAAGGAGACCATTACAATAGTCTAGCCTACTGGTAATAAAGGCATGTACAAGTTTTTCTAAGTCTTGAGCTGACATGAGCCCTCTAAGTCTTTTTACATTTTTGAGGTGATAGTAGGCCGATTTTGTTACTGATTTGATGTGACTGTCGAAATGTAAATCAGAATCTAAAATAACCCCAAGATTTCTGGCTTTATTTGAGGTTTTCAGGGACAGTGATTGAAGGTGTTGGATGACTTTAAACCTTTCTTTTTTAGCAGCAAAAACAATTATCTCAGTTTTATCTTCATTTAGTTGTAGGAAATTTTGGCACATCCAGTGTTTGACTTGCTCAATGCACTGGCACAGAAGATCTATGGGGCGATAGTCATTTGGTGATAGCGCTACATAGATTTGGGTGTCATCGGCATAGCAATGATGGTCAATGTTATTATTTTGCATGATTTGTCCTAGTGGGAGCATATAGATGTTAAATAAAGTCGGCCCCAAGATTGAACCTTGGGGGACTCCACACGTTACGTTGGTTGGTTCTGATACAAAGTCACCAATGGAAACAAAATAGTTCCTATCTTGTAGATATGACTTGAACCAGCTTAAAACTGTGCCTGAGATCCCCACCCAGTTTTCCAAGCTGTCCAAAAGTATTGAGTGGTCGACAGTGTCAAATGCAGCACTGAGGTCCAAAAGCATTAATACTGAAGTTTTGCCAGAGTCTGTGTTTAGACGGATGTCATTTATAACTTTAAGAAGGGCCGTCTCTGTGCTATGAAGAGGTCGAAATCCTGACTGGAAGTTGTTGTGGCAGCCAGTAGAAGCCAAGAAGTGATTTAGTTGTTGGAGGACAACTTTCTCAATTATTTTACTTATGAATGGTAGATTTGAAATTGGTCTGTAGTTGTTGATAACAGACTACTAAAAGACAAGTTGTCTAGTATGTTCATATTTTATTTAAGGACAAAATTTAATGTTTAACGTACCCTAAGATTTTTGGTTAAAATAAAGCCAATAATGCCATTTTTTGTGGACCCCTTTATTTAGAAAAGTACCAAAAACTACTGAAAATATCGAAATAATTTTGATACCGGTACCAAAACATTGGTATCGGGACAACACTAGTCCAGAGTAGGGTGTCTCAATACCAATATTTTGGTACCGGTACCAAAATGTATTTCGATACTTTTCTAAATAAAGGGGACCACCGCAAAAATGTAATTAATGGCTTTACTTCAACAAAACATCTTAGTGTACATGAAACATATGTTTATTATTGCAAGTTTGTCCTTAAATAAAATAGTGAACATACTAGACAACTTATCTTTCAGTAGTAAGTAAGCAAACAAAGGCTCCTAATTAGTCGTATGCAGTAACATATTGTGTCATTTATACACCTATTATTTAGTCAAACATTATAAAGGACAAACTGTAAAAATTGATTATTAATCTACTTGTTCATTTACTGTTAATATCTGCTTATTTTTTGTTTCAACATGTTCTATCTACACTTCTGTTCAAATGTAATAATCACTTATTCTTCTCTTCTTTGATACTTGACATTAGTTTTGGATGATACCACACATTTAGGTATGGATCCGATACCAAGTAGTTACAGGATCATACATTGGTCATAATTTAAAGTCCTCATGTGTCCAGGGATGTATTTCCTCAGTTTATAAACATAATATGAATTTTAAAAAAAGGAAAAAAATATAGATGTAATCATAGTAGTATGGACTAGATATGCTATAGTACTTGGTATCATTACAATGGATGTCAGGTGTAGATCCACCCATGGCATTTGTTTACATTTAGTGACGTTGATCTATTGTATCCTCCTACTGCAGGCCTGGTCAATTATTTTGACTCGGGGGCCACATTTACAGAAAAAAATGTGTCTGGGGGCCGATATATCTATTTTTAGGAACATTAATACAAAACCTCACAATAATGTCTGACTGAATGCTAATAACGTTATGACAGACCGCCTTAAAAAACAATGGAATTTTAAAAAATGTCTATGAAGGCTAAAACACTGAATATTGACAACATATGGACGTCACACCCCCTTTCTATCCACATATTTTACAATCAAGTGAAACGCAACAAAAATGCAACAAACAGTGAAATATAAACGCGAAGGGTACAAAATAAACCCTGCTTGTAAGTACTCTGTGATTGTGCGCTGCCGAACATGCTCCTCTGCTCGTAAAACCTGCAATGTCACGACGTGACGACATGCCCTTTAAAAAATAATAATAAAAATAGGGAACCGTGACTTCTCAAACAGAGTATAGTACCGTTTTTGATTCATTAGCACCGCGATACTATACTAGTACCGGTACACCGCACAAACCTAGTGCGGAGAGAGCACTCGTCTCCATTCCAAAAGATGAAAAGAATGGGAAAAAGTGTACTGTATGTACAGTATCTGCAGCCGCCTGTCAGCCTCCAGCTCAGCTGAAGAAACATGTCAGGGGAACGCTGCCGTTCAAGCATGCTGACAGATGTTGGATGTACAAGATGTCAGAATCTTATTACTGCTTTAGTTCTCCAAAAGCCTATTAGGCGTCTCCCCCCCACCCTCGGGGTTCCATCCCAGCCTGGCGGGCGCATGCCGAGGGGTCCATGAGCAAGACGCCGAACCCCTAACTGCTCCTGATTGGTCGTGGTTAGCGTCTATGTAGCTAAATAAAACAAGATATGCTATATTGCCAAAAGTATTTGGCCACCCATCCAAATGATCAGAAAACTACTGGACTCTAGAGCAGTGGAGACGCCTTCTTTGGACTGATGAATAAATGATCAGAAAACTACTGGACTCTAGAGCAGTGGAGACGCCTTCTTTGGACTGATGAATAAATGGTCAGAAAACTACTGGACTCTAGAGCAGTGGAGACGCCTTCTTTGGACTGATGAATAAATGGTCAGAAAACTACTGGACTCTAGAGCACTGGAGACGCCTTCTTTGGACTGATGAATAAATGATCAGAAAACTACTGGACTCTAGAGCAGTGGAGACGCCTTCTTCGGACTGATGAATAAATGGTCAGAAAACTACTGGACTCTAGAGCAGTGGAGACGCCTTCTTTGGACTGATGAATAAATGATCAGAAAACTACTGGACTCTAGAGCAGTGGAGACGCCTTCTTCGGACTGATGAATAAATGGTCAGAAAACTACTGGACTCTAGAGCAGTGGAGACGCCTTCTTTGGACTGATGAATAAATAGTCAGAAAACTACTGGACTCTAGAGCAGTGGAGACGCCTTCTTCGGACTGATGAATAAATGATCAGAAAACTACTGGACTCTAGAGCAGTGGAGACGCCTTCTTTGGACTGATGAATAAATGATCAGAAAACTACTGGTTCTAGAGCACTGGAGACGCCTTCTTTGGACTGATGAATAAATGATCAGAAAACTACTGGTTCTAGAGCACTGGAGACGCCTTCTTTGGACTGATGAATAAATGATCAGAAAACTACTGGTTCTAGAGCAGTGGAGACGCCTTCTTCGGACTGATGAATCACGCTTTTCCATCTGATGGAGCAGTCTGGCTTTGGAGGTCGCCAGGAGAACTCTACATTTCGGACTGCATTGTGCCGAGTGTGGAATTTGGTGGAGGAGAAATTATGGTCTGGGGTTGTTTTTCAGGAGTTGGGCTTGGCCCCTTAGTTCCAGTGAAAGGAACTTTGAATGCTCCAGGATACCAAAACATTTTGGACAATTCCATGCTCCCCACCTTGTGGGAAGAGTTTGGAGCGAGCCCCTTCCTCTTCCAACATGACTGTGCACCCGTGCACAAGGCAAGGTCCATAAAGACATGGATGACAAGAGTCTGGTGTGGATGAACTTGACTGGCCTGCACAGAGTCCTGACCTGAACCCGATAAAACACCTTTGGGATGAATTAGAACGGAGACTGAGAGCCACACTGCAAAAACTGCAATCTAAGATGAAATATGTCAAATAAGGTGATATTTGCTTATTTTCTGTCTGATAAGATCATTCTTCTCACTAAGCAGATTTTATGTTAGAGTGTTTTACTTGTTTTAAGGGTTTTGCTCCTAAATGATGTCAGTAAGATATTACAGCTTGTTGCTGAGATTTGATGAGCTATATTGAGTAAAACATGCTTGAAAGTAGAATATCAACTGTTGTGTCATCAACACTCACAAGTATAAAACTACTTTTTTAAAGTCATCATTTCTTACTTCAAGCATGAAAAAAATCATGACTTTGACACAATTGTGTCTCATAATTAAAACAGATGACAGCCAAAAAAATAAGCGCGTGACAATTTTCGACACACGGACGCGACAGAGAAAACAGTTTTCGTCATCGTCGTTCAAATATTGTAACGTCTGTCGAGACGCTTTGAGGACATGAATTCCATCCATCACTTTACTGAGCAAAACTCTTTATTGTCGGCCATAAACTCATCACCAAAACATTAGTAAAAAAAAAGGATATCTAGCAAAAGTGGTCATTTTCTGCAGTACAAACCAGACCAAAAGCAACTTTGTGATATCAACAGCACCCGCTCGCTCTTTCTCACTTGCGCCAACACATGCACATATGGCACTTAGCCAGTGATGCGTTTACAGCCACACAAAAAGTGGGACAACTCCAACACCACACATAAAGTGTCATTCCAGGTCCTTACACTATGATTTATGTGTGCTTATTCTACTGTGATTTATTAGGAATCTTAATGTATAAATATTAATCATGAAATGCGGTTAGTATAGTAAATAAATACTAATAAAAATATATTTTTTACAAACAGGAAGTTGCAGGAATGTACACATGATCCCCTGCTTACATCTCATTGTGCTACATGTGAATGGGAACTAAATGCAATGTCTGAAAGGGCTACAAACTATTTCCAAAGCAGGGCTCTGTACCGAGGATGTCGTTGTGGCTTGTACAGCCCTTTGAGACACTTGTGATTTAGGGCTATATAAATAAACATTGATTGATTGATTGATTGATTGACCTCCACCCAGACAAACAATACAAGTACACAGTTCATGAAAAACAACATTTGTTGTTATTGTCATTGTAAGTGGGCCTAAACACTTCTAGTAGAAATGGAAATGACTGCTGTGGTTGGAAGAACGCTGGTCTAGTGTATGAAATAAATCCTGGATGTTGTGCTGCACACTTGAGGTTCATAAAAAGAAATTGGAGGAAAGAGTGGGGTTCTTGTACAAGGATAGACCTCCTGCTAGTATTTCATGGGCCCATTTGACCAACGCAGGCTGGCCCACGTTTATTGTGATTGTATGGACTTATTGAGGGCTCGGACCTATTAGAGGCTGAGCTGCCATGGCTGTCCGACTACCAATTACCCAAGGCTGCCTACCCTGGAGCGTGTGTGTGTGTGTGTGTGTTGGGGGTGTTGTGGTCCCTAGGAGACCTGCCGCAGCAGCACGCCGTTAATCAATCCGATTTAGAGCGGACAGGGACATGCTTAGTCGCTGCTCCCGCCAACACCGCCATGGCGAGGAGAGAACATGTGTGCGTGACCGGCATCCCACTGAAGTGTGAGGACACAAAAAGATGGATAGACGGGCCTGGAATGAAGAGGGAGAAGGAATGAGGGATGACGGACGGAGGGCGTGGAGGAAGAGGCAACAATTAGCGAGGTGCTGTGAGTTGAATTCAAACCAAAAGAAGGACGACGTCCATTGATTTGTTTCTGTCTCGGCGCACAGAACGGAAGCATTGGATTGTGTAGCGAGTTCAAGTGATGGAATGCGAAGAGGAAGCTTCAAGCTGATCATTACACGGCGACTGGTTTGATTCTTCTTGGTAATGGCATGTGGAAGTCGGGGAAAACTTGATGGCCGCTCAAAAGAGACCACCAAGACGTCCCGAGTTCAGAGATGAGGCCAAGTGGGAAATGTTTGCCCCCCCAACCCGACAAGATGGAGCGCGACGCAAGATGTCAAAGTGACGTTCGGTGACTTCACAAAGATGGAGGGATAATTGCCAAAAGAGTTTGGACGGACGCGTGTCTGTTTAGTGAACGGACAAACATATGTCGACATTATCACAATCACAATCACAATCAGGGGACGTATTTATCAAGCTTCTTACAATTACTCCTAAGAAGTCTGCTAAGAGTTGACTTATGAGTAAAGAAATTCTTCGCTGAAAGCTGCACTTCAAAGTTAGTTATCAATCAATCAATCAATGTTTATTTATATAGCCCTAAATCACAAAAGTCTCAAAGGGCTGCACAAGCCACAAGGACATCCTCGGTACAGAGCCCACACAAGGGACGTCGATGTGAATGACTATGAGGAACCTTGGAGGGGACCTCATATGTGGGTAACCCCCCCTCTAAGTACAGTCCCTAGTGGATCCACATAACAGTGAGAGTCCAGTCCATAGTGGGGCCAGCAGGAGACCATCCCGAGCAGAGACAGGTCAGTAGCGCAGAGACGTCCCCAACCGATGCACAGGCGAGCGGTCCACCCCGGGTCCCGACTCTGGACAGCCAGCATCTCATCCATGGTCACCGGAACCGGAATAACCCGGCGAGGGGGCAAAGGAGAAAAGAAAACGGCAGATCAACTGGTCTAAAAAAAGGGAGGCTAGAGTATACAAATGAGTTTTAAGATGGGACTTAAATGCTTCTACTGAGGTAGCATCTCTAACTGTTACCAGGAGGGCATTCCAGAGTACTGGAGCCCTCTGTATGTCATGATCCTGGGTCCGGATCATGTTTGTTTTGTGTTTTCTGTTAGTTTTGGACTTCCTTGGTTGTTTTGTGCACTTCAGGAGTTTGTTTTGGTTGTCACGGTCACTCTTTGTGTGCACCTGTCTCTGATTAGTGCTCGCCCGCTCACCTGCTTCCCGAGTGCTAATCAGAGACATTATTTAAGTTGCCTTTTCCGGTCACTCATTGTAGCTCCGTTGTTTGCTCCATGCAACTGTTACGTTTGACTTTCCTAATTCTTGCTTCTGTGTTTCCTGTGCTAAGTTTTGCCTTAGCTTCCACGTGCAATCGGCACGCATCCTTTTTGCTTGTTTTCGGTTTGTCTATGATTTATGAGAATAAATCATCTCCTACCTCACGCTGTCGTCTGGAGTAGTCCGTGTAGCATTGGAGGAACGATCCCGCAGCAAGCTGCATCTCCAACCGTGACACTGTAGCCCGCAGACTTTTTTTGGGCTCTGGGAATCACTAATAAGCCGGAGTTCTTTGAAGGCAGATTTCTTGTCGGGACATATGGTACAATACAATCGGCGAGATAGGCTGGAGCTAAACCGTGTAGTATTTTATACGTAAGTAGTAAAACCTTAAAGTCGCATCTTAGGTGCACAGGAAGCCAGTGCAGGTGAGCCAGTATAGGTATATATGTAAGTATATATGTATATAAAGGTATATACAGTATAGGCGTAATATGATCAAACTTTCTTGTTCTTGTCAAAAGTGTAGCAGCCGCATTTTGTACCAACTGTAATCTTGTAATGCTAGACATAGGGAGACTCGAAAATAAAACGTTACAGTAATCGAGACGAGACGTAACGAACGCATGAATAATGATCTCAGCATCGCTTGTGGACTAAATGGAACGAATTTTAGCGATATTACGGAGATGAAAGAAGGCCGTTTTAGTAACACTCTTAATGTGTGACTCAAACGAGAGAGTTGTTTTAGTAACACTCTTAATGTGTGACTCAAACGAGAGAGTTGTTTTAGTAACACTCTTAATGTGCGACTCAAACCAGAGAGTTGTTTTAGTAACACTCTTAATGTGTGACTCAAACGAGAG
This sequence comes from Entelurus aequoreus, assembly GCF_033978785.1. Taxonomy (NCBI): domain Eukaryota; kingdom Metazoa; phylum Chordata; class Actinopteri; order Syngnathiformes; family Syngnathidae; genus Entelurus; species Entelurus aequoreus. The sequence continues at coordinate 24,166,565 of NC_084756.1, read as the reverse complement.
AGTTGTTTTAGTAACACTCTTAATGTGCGACTCAAACCAGAGAGTTGTTTTAGTAACACTCTTAATGTGTGACTCAAACGAGAGAGTTGTTTTAGTAACACTCTTAATGTGTGACTCAAACGAGAGAGTTGTTTTAGTAACACTCTTAATGTGTGACTCAAAGGAGAGAGTTGTTTTAGTAACACTCTTAATGTGCGACTCAAACGAGAGAGTTGTTTTAGTAACACTCTTATTGTGTGACTCAAACCAGAGAGTTGTTTTAGTAACACTCTTAATGTGTGACTCAAAGGAGAGAGTTGTTTTAGTAACACTCTTAATGTGTGACTCAAACGAGAGAGTTGTTTTAGTAACACTCTTAATGTGTGACTCAAACGAGAGAGTTGTTTTAGTAACACTCTTAATGTGTGACTCAAACGAGAGAGTTGGGTGGAAGATAATACCCAGATTCTTTACCGAGTCGCCTTGTGTAATTGTTTGGTTGTCAAATGTTAAGGTGGTATTATTAAATAGATGTCGGTGTCGAGCAGGACCGATAATCAGCATTTCCGTTTTCTTAGCGTTGAGTTGCAAAAAGTTAGCGGACATCCATTGTTTAATTTCATTAAGACACGCCTCCAGCTGACTACAATCCGGCGTGTTGTGTGTGTACAATCAAGCGTCTTACTCACACTTTCAGCGAAGCGTAGGACTGAATCTTAAGTGTCACACTCAGAGCTGAATTACGACATTACTATGTGCCATAAACGGAATTTTAGGTGACGTAATTTCTGTGTCCATAGAAATGACCAATCACGGAAGGGAATCCCTTGTCTAAGAATAAAGAAATATCTTAGAAATATTTAAGTGGACAAGGGGAGTGTATATTTTGACAATAAACTACAAAATTATACAAAACAAACAAACAATATTGGCAATGAATCAAAAATAAATGTTTCCTTTTCTTTCCAATTTATTAATTAGGCAACTAATTTGAAACTGAAAGCGTGATGTTGCTGATGAGATGACGCCCCTTATTAAATCTGTGACGAAAATAATACCCGCTCTGTCTAAACCAGGGGTCACCAACGCGGTGCCCGCGGGCACCAGGTCGCCCGTAAGGACCAGATGAGTAGCCCGCTGGCCTGTTCTAAAAATAGCTCAAATAGCAGCACTTACCAGTGAGCTGCCTCTATTTTTTTAATTGTATTTATTTACTAGCAAGCTGGTCTCGCTTTGGGTTTTTAATTCTAAGAAAGACAAAACTCAAATAGAATTTGAAAGTCCAAAAAATATTTTAAAGACTTGGTCTTCACTTGTTTAAATAAAGTCATTAATTTTATTCCTTTGCTTCTTATAACTTTCAGAAAGACAATTTTAGAGAAAAAATACAACCTTAAAAATGATTTTAGGATTTTTAAACACATATACCTTTTTACCTTTTAAATTCCTTCCTCTTCTTTCCTGAAAATTTAAATCAATGTTCAAGTAAATTTATTTTTTTATTGTAAAGAATAATACATACATTTTAATTTAATTCTTCATTTTAGCTTCTGTTTTTTCGACAAAGAATATTTCTTCAAACTTATTATGATTAAAATTCCAAAAAATTATTCTGGCAAATCTAGAAAATCTGTAGAATCAAATTTAAATCTTACTTCAAAGTCTTTTGAATTTCTTTTAAAATTTTTGTTCTGGAAAATCTAGAAGAAATAATGATTTGTCTTTGTTAGAAATATAGCTTGGTCCAATTTGTTATATATTCTAACAAAGTGCAGATTGGATTTTAACCTATTTAAAACAGGTCATCAAAATTCTCAAATTAATCTTAATCAGGAAAAATTACTAATGATGTTCCATAAATTCTTTTTTTTATTTTTTCAAAAAGATTCGAATTAGCTAGTTTTTCTCTTCTTTTTTTCGGTTGAATTTTGAATTTTAAAGAGTCGAAATTGAAGATAAACTATGTTTCAAAATTTAATTGTCATTTTTTTTCGTGTTTTCTCCTCTTTTAAACCGTTCTATTAAGTGTAAATATCATTAATTATTAATAATAACATAGAGTTAAAGGTAAATTGAGCAAATTGGCTATTTCTGGCAATTTATTGAAGTGTGTATCAAACTGGTAGCCCTTCGCATTAATCACTACCCAAGAAGTAGCTCTTGCTTTCAAAAAGGTTGGTGACCCCTGGTCTAAATGATACAAAATTTTACTTGGTGCAATCGTGCAACCTAAAACACATATAACACAGAATACTAAGGGTGTAACGGTATGTGTATTTGTATTGAACCGTTTCGGTACAGGGAGTTCCGGTTCGGTTCGGAGGTGTACCGAACGAGTTTCCACACGGACATATTAAGTAGCGTAACGCACGTTGTGTAAACAATGCACACCGAGGCACAACACACGGCATGCTAGCAGCTAACGGGCTAGGATAGACTGACCATACGTCCTCTTTTCACCGGACATGTCCTCTTTTGCGGAGCTGTCAGGGCGGAGTTTCTTAAATGCCTCAAATGTCCGGCATTTTCAGTTAGGGTTGCGTGTATTTTCAATGTACGTTCAGGGTTAAGAAGGGGTTAAAAACAAAACAAACAGCAGCATTGGTGAGGGAGGGGCAGAGAGAGAGAGAGAGAGAGAGAGAGTTATGATAAACGCGCATGCGTCGCCAGGCTCTGCTTTTTATCCATAGATTTATCACATTTATTTTTTTATTATCTATAGCAGGGGTGTCAAAAGTGTGCCATTTGCGGCCCACAGCTAATGTTTTAAAGGCACATTCTAAAAATACTATTCAAATAAACAAAAACATAACAAAAGTTAAATAAAAAAGCTTAAAGGTTAAATGTCATTTAGAAAAAGTTGCAATGTTGACTAATAAAACAAAGCTGTTTTTTTTTTCTTTCAAACTGTCATTGCTCAAAACATAATATTGAATCAAAATCAATGTTATTATGAATTATTGACCTATCCAAGGTTCCCATTACTTCACATCAAATATTACACTGAGAAAAATATTTTTGGTGGAAGATTTTGCAAATTTGGTAAATAAATAACCCAAAAATGTATATTTTGTTGTTTTCTTACTGTACCGAAAATGAACCGAACCGTGACCTCTAAACCGAGGTACGTACCGAACCGACATTTTTATGTACCGTTACACCCCTACAGAATAGGTAATAAAATGAGCTGTAACTGAGCTATCAGATCTTGTGCACCGGTACCAAAAAATACCGGTGCTTGGTTTACATCTCTACTCAGGAGGTTGTCAACCATGTTTTTTGTTTACTGTTTACCAGAAAGCTTGGAGGTGTGCTTTGCAGGAGACAGGAAAGAAGTGGTTCTCATAATTGCAGTCATTAAATGAACGTACTTTGATGTGTCCACAATCGCGCGCTTGAATCGCCGGTTACTAATCCATCGACGGTGCGATTCCTTATAAACACGGAGAAATGGGAGCTGGCCATCAGCATAATGAGTGCAGCAATCTGCCTGCCCTGACAATAAATCCTTGGAGGAAAAGTGTGTGGTTGTGAGAGCAAGGAACAAACATTGTCGGCAGCTTTGGGTGCCTTCATAATGAAAGGTGTGGAGGCATTGTTATCTGAGGAGACATCATTAGATGGCATTTGTTAGCGCTCGTGTAAACAAGGGTGCACATCATCACATGTCGCCTTTTTCCTTCAATATGGCCGCAGGCCCGGGATCATGTTTATTCATCAGTGCAGCCGCCCTCATGTGAGCTAACAGGATGAGGAACGACGCCTCCGACCTGTCATTAATTCTTCACTTTCTGCAGCCTCTATCGCAGTTCAAGGAACTTGTTATGATTACTATATGAATAGGAATGTAACCATCTGGTCAAGGTGGTGTCATAACGGGGGAGTTTTTCGCAGCTTACCGCGAGGATTGTTCTCCCGGGATGCAATCGTGCTACTCTGGACAAGGAAGGCGTGCAGGTAAAAACATGATTTAATCTTGACTCCAAAAATGGTACAAACAAAAAGCGCTCAAGGCGAAGGCACAGCTTAAAGGCCCACTGAAGGCACTACTAGCGACCACGCAGTCTGATAGTTTATATATCAATGATGAAATCTTAACATTGCAACACATGCCAATTACTAAAGTGCAATTTTAAATTTTGCGCGTAATATCCTGCTGAAAACGTCTGGGTATGATGACGCATGCGCGAGGACATTTTGGGACAGAATTGTGGCCAGCTATTAAGTCGTCTGTTTTCATCGCAAAATTCAACAGTATTCTGGACATCTGTGTTGGTGAATCTTTTGCAATTTGTTCAATGAACAATGGAGACAGCAAAGAAGAAAGCTGTAGGTGGGAAGCGGTGTATTTCGGCCGGCTGCAGCAACACAAACACGTAGCTGGTGTTTCATTGTTTACATTCCCGAAAGAAAGGTTTACCATTGGCCTGTGGAGAACTGGGACAACAGAGACTCTTACCAGGAGGACTTTGAGTTGAATACGCGGTACCGTGAGTACGCAGCTGCGGCTTCCAAACATTTGATGGCTTGCCCGTACGTGCGTGCCGCTATGTGCATGTCACGTACGTAACTTTGGGGAAATATATGTGCTGTATGAACTTTGGGGAGGTGAACGGTACTTTGGGCTGTGGGATTGAGTGTGTTGTGCGGGTGTTTGATTTGTATTGGTGGGTTATATGGACGGGAGGGGGGAGGTGTTTGTTATGTGGCATATTAAATATAAGCCTGGTTGTGTTGTGGCTAATAGAGTATATATATGTCTTGTGTTTATTTACTGTTTTAGTCATTCCCAGCTGAATATCAGGTCCCACCCGCCTCTCACAGCATCTTTCCTATCTGAATCGCTTCCACTGCCCTCTAATCCTTCACTCTCACTTTCCTCATCCACGAATCTTTCATCCTCGCTCAAATTAATGGGGGAATCGTCGCTTTCTCGGTCCGAATCGCTCTCGCTGCTGGTGGCCATGATTGTAAACAATGTGCAGATGTGAGGAGCTCCACAACCTGTGACGTCACGCTACTTCTGCTGGTGGCCATGATTGTAAACAATGTGCAGATGTGAGGAGCTCCACAACCTGTGACGTCACGCGCATATCGTCTGCTACTTCCGGTACAGGCAAGGCTTTTTTATCAGCGAGCAAAAGTTGCGAACCTTATCGTCGATGTTCTCTACTAAATCCTTTCAGCAAAAATATGGCAATATCGCGAAATGATCAAGTATGACACATAGAATGGATCTGTTATCCCCGTTTAAATAAGAAAATCACATTTCAGTAGGCCTTTAACGCAGGAAACAAAAGCTAAGACTCAGCATAAACTATGGACATGAAACATGAAACTAAAAACATGAAAAAACTCACTAAACTGTGGCTTGAAACAAATAGCAAGAACTATGGACATGAAACAAAAAGACTTAGTGGACACGGCATGAATCGAACAGCATGAACTATGGCAAGAAAAGTCAAAACGGAGCAATGTCGCCAGGACGACTAACTAATAGTCTCTGATTAGAGCAGGTGTGTGAGTCAAACACATGAGACAGGTGAAACTAATCAGTCGTCATGGAAACTAAAACAAACAAGGGAGCGCAAACAGGAACTCTGGAGTCTTAAACAGAAAATAACAAAAAAAACCTGATCCAGACCACAGATCATGACAGGTGGTTGTGTTTCCCAGGATGCAAAAGGACCGTGAGGAAGGTAGGTAGGTCGGTAGGTCTTTACTGTCGTTGCACAAGTACAACGAAAATGTCTTTTCAGCACAAACCCGTTGAAGATTAGACAAACAAACAGTGTACAGGGTTACAGAACAGGAACGCTGATGGGTCGCCACAAGGCGCCCCCGTAAAAGATGGGAAAAATGTCAACGCTGGGGAAGGATGAGCAAAAAAATATCTCCATTGCAAAGCACATATACATATTACAACGTACATCTCGAGACTAGCAACAGAGGGGAGGGAGTGGGGGCCACGGTGGCAGGCTGCAGCTCTTCAGGCGCTGCCCATCCATCCATCACCCCTAAGGGATTCGCGTCAAGGGCGTTGGATGGGGGGGGGGGGGGGGGGGGCATGTGTGTGTGGCGTATATTTTTTGTGGATGCAAACCAAAGGAATTAACAGAAGCAGGTAAGAATGCCAATTTAATATTTGGAGAACGAAACATACCAAAAGTATTGGGTCGATAGGAAGCGTAGACAAACTTAGCATAGAATGAAAATAAAAGAGGAGCGTCACCTGTTGCCTATCCACTTGGTGCCTCGCATACTTGCCAACCCTCACGAATTTTCCGGGAGTCTAGAATAGCGCTATACAAGTATAACCCATTTACCATTTAAGAATAATGCAAAACCAAAGACATGACCCGGGAAACGGATCATGACAAAGAATGCTGAATGAATCATGACCACGTGGTGGAATATCCATCTGTGCATTCCGGCATGATTTCAAACTACTACCACAATAATAAACTTTTCAAATCGTTCAAATCCGGACACTTTTATTTAACTGTGCGTGACAACAAAAGTATTTTATGGACACACTTGATGGTATGATGGGTAATGGATTTATTTGATTTGCCTTCATATCCTTCATATGTTTGCATTCATAAAGCACCTTGAATTGCATAATGTGGAAGTCGCTTCCTAGCCGTTCCACACAAGAGCCAAGCGTGCCGTTTTTAACAAAGGTTTTAATACTCAAATTGTTTCAACAAAGTTCCTCTCCCCCAGAACGTGACTTTTCAGTCACGTCCGTATCCTCTCTCTCTCTCTCTGCTCCCGGCCGCTTACCGTTAAAGCCAACAGATGATTAGACAACTCGTACCACCTGGGAAATCTAATCACCTGCCAGCTGTGTCTCGCCGTCAGCACTGCCACGCCCCCGTCTGATGGTGCTCTGTCTTCAGCACCACAGACAGAGGCGGTGACCTTTGCTTCTGCAGGCGCGCTGGCCACACTCTCCCTCCACACATACATATATACTTACTTACTCTTGCCCCTAATCATGATTAAATCAATACAAAACTGAACATTGTTATCGTTTTATTATCGGGATTGCACCTCAATTAAAAGGAGATTTTATTTCAAATCAATTCTCCAGATGTTGAGTTTGAGTTTATTTGAGTTTATTTGGAACGTGCAAGCATACAACATGATGTGTCACAATTTCCAGTTTCTCTATTCAACGTGTTGGAAAAGGAGTAGGAAGAAGCAGAGTTTATTTAATCCTACCACTTTTCCTTTACATAGCAGTTACTAAAACTTTTGTTCACTTCCTGTTCTCAATTTATTCACAATATACTCCATAAGTAATAACAATA